>NC_071102.1:45527500-45615000 GCF_024256425.1 Clarias gariepinus | reverse complement strand
GGCTGCTTTATGCGGTTTGGAACGCAGCCACGACTGCTCTCTGAACGTGTCCGTGTTCCTCAGCTTCAATCACAACGCGGAGAGTCTAAAGCCATCACCTAAACATATCCAATGAAACATGATCAGAGGCGTGGGCATTTAAAAACCTTAGTGTGTGTGTGTGTGTGTGTGTACAGTATATACTGTAGATAACTGTGTCTGTGATCAATTTTCTAACATATCATGAATTAAATGTGTTTGTGTGTGACACCGAATTTCTTCATGCTATAACTGAAAGCTAGCGTTGTTAGTCATGTAACGGAAATTTAGCATTATTATAATTATTATTATTACTATTATTATTATTATTATTATTGTTATTATTATAAGTAGTAAAAGTAGTCAATGCTTCTTGGATCACACACACAATTTCTCTCTCTCTCACACAAACACACACACACACACTCTCTGTTAGCCAGAACTCTCATGTGAGGATATAGCGCTCGAGTCGCGTCATATCCATAATTTATCATGCTCGTAATGTTTTTCCCGCGTGCTTTTGATGCGAACAAAACTACACTGGAAATCTCCTTTATGTATTTACATATTCATTTATTTATGACTCATCAATTATTAATTCGCATATTCATGTCCTTTTTCCCAGGGTACCTCCCACTCACACTGTGAGACATCAGCTTTTCTTTTAAAATCCACCCTTCCTAACATCTCCTCTCTCTCTCTCTCTCTCTCTCTCTCTGCCTAGCGCTGTTCAGACAGGTTTAGGTTTCTGTGCGTCCTCTACACACAAACAACTCCCTTCAACACGTTCACTCTGTGAAAGGGGGCGTGGGTCTCACCGCAAGTTGCACTTAATCGTTAGCAGGTGACCGTGACACGTCCGCAGTGTCGGAAGCAAGCAGGCTGCATACGAATCAATTCAGACGGGAGTTACATCACCTGCAGTGAGGTTACCCGCTCATGATAAATCTAACTAACCCCTTTAACTTGTATGTCATTAATTCATCAAATTTCTAGAGAGACTTTGGGACTCCACGTCATATGGAAATCGTTTCGTATTTCATCTGAAAATTTTGTTCTTTTTTTAAAATACGTTGTTTTTCTGAGGATTGAGTAACTATTAAAGTGTTCTATTTTAGCAGGTTAGGGTTGGAGTTAGTCATTGGAGTGGCAAAAAGTCAAATCTTAAACGTTAAACAAGGAAATCTGCCGTTTTTTGGACTTCTAGAAGAAGAAACTGCACACACACGTTACACATCTGTAATGTACTTCAGTAGATTTATTAGAGGATAATTTTTACTTTTTTACTTTTACTCTGCTCACAGCTATTGCTAATAGCTCTACTTTTACTTCCCTACATTTCCGCGTTATCTATGTGTCGCGTTAGCGTTGTGGTTTTCGAAGCAGGAATTTCAACACCTGCTGGCTTTGACTGTCAAGACACGCCTGATAACGCAACAGAATCAGAAATCATTTACAGACAGCGACGAAGAAACAGTCAGGAAGTAGAAAGAGAGAGAGAGAGAGAGAGAGAGAGAGGTTTTTCTTAGGGAAAAGGTTACTGTGAACTAGTACCAGCCTTGTACTATTGATAATTAAGTAAACGTGGAAGTGATTATGTCTGTACTTACACTCTAGTACACAGTTAAATGGAGAACTTTTACTTATACTTGAGTAACATTTGTCTTAGGGAATTTCTACTTTTATCTCTATTTGAGTTTTTGATGTGTGTATACTACTAGCATATTGCAATCCACCCTTACATAATTTACCCATTAAATGCTTTGATGTTTTATTAGCAGGCGATAACATTCGAGATTTCCGCGTACAGTCGATGTTGTTTAGGCGTTTTTGCTGTACTGAGTACTCTAGCAGACTTTCTGAAGGTCTTCTTATAATTTCCTAGTCGGGAATCAAATTTTGTTTCAGTTCACGAGGTCTTTTTGGCTCCTCCCCCTCTGACATCTACATCTAGGCATTTGGCAGACGCTCTTATCCAGAGCGACTTACATTTTTATCTCATTACACATCTGAGCAGTTGAGGGTTAAGGGCCGCGCTCAAGGGCCTAACAGTGGCAACTTGGTGGTTGTGGGGTTTGAACCTGGGATCTTCTGAACCGTAGTCCAACGTCATCAACGTCTATCCTTGACTGGCTACATATTTCATCCAGTTCAACATTATTTTGTTTTGAAGATGAGATATGTAGGTTGTGTTTATATGCACAGTTACGATGTTGTGGTCGGTTCCGTGATCACCTTCGTCTCAGTCCCGTGTTCACATCTGCACAGCGCCACATCTGCACAATCACGTCCTCATCAGCCCTATAGGAGGAAAGGAAAAGTCAAATCCCATTTGGTTTTAAGTACGTAGCGTTGTCTGATTTGTGTTCAAAGTCTTTAAGTCTCTGGGAGGAAAAAAAAAAAAAATCTAGATTATTTGGCGTGTAAACGCAGCAGCCTTAGTGACCTGACCGGACAGATTGCATCACTTTGTAATCACGCCGAGGGCTCGTGCAGCCGGCTGACATTACACCCGCCCCCGCCTGGCACTGCTTAGAGAGAGAGTGTGTGTGTGTGTAAGTCTGGCCAAGTTTGTTGGTCCAAGGAGGACACCGTGTGGGACAGTGATGCACACAGACACACACAGAGAGGGAATGTGTGAGTGCCGCGAGGCAACACACACACACACACACACACACAGGCAGATTTTTTTTTGCTCTCTCCCTCGCGCGCTCTCATTTTTATGCACGCGCTGAAAGCTCTCAGTTGCACTGAAAAAAAAAAAGGAAAAGAAAAATCCGGTCCAGACAGATCTGCTGACAGCGCCTCTCTCTCTCTGTCTCTCTCTCTCTCTCACACACACACACACACACACACCAGACGCCTCTCCAGCAAGCACACACACACACACTCTAGTGTCTGATCTAATTATGCTCCTTGTTCTAATCATCCCCACGTGCAGTCGTTTTTTTTCCTTCTCCCGTTCCGCAGGAAACACGTCGACGTGCCGGAGCGCGAGCGGAGCCGGAACGCCTGCAGCGGCGAGGATCACAGATCGGGCTGATCAAAAGCTCGTTAAACATTCAGAGCCGTCCCGAGAGCGCGCGCGTGCGCCTCAAACAGCCTGAAACGGCACGCCGAGTCGCACACGTCACCGACTGTGATGAACAGCCACGGTGCCGCGCACACACACACACACACACACACACACACACACACACGTCTTACTATCCTTCTGAGGACCAAATTGTTAATACAGTTAATTACTGATTGAGCTTCATTCAGGATGTTGTGCTTGTGGGGACCTGAAAAATGTCCCCACAATGTCTAACCTGTCAGATACTGAGAGACGTGTGGAGACACTTGGTCTCAGCCGAGATATAAAAATGTGTCCACACACACACACACACACACACACACACACACACACACACACACACACACACACCTTACTATCCTTCTGAGGACCAAGTTGTTTATGTCCCCACAATGTCTAACCTGTCAGGTTCTGATATGCTTGTGAAGACATTTGGTCTCAGGCAAGATATTAAAACGTGTTTCTCTCTCTCTCTCTCTCTCTCTCACACACACACACACACACACAGTCTTTCTTTTTCTCTGAAGAATCCATGTGGGTTGAAGGATCTTACTCATCATTCTGTGAATATGTGTGTGTGTGTGTGTGTATATATATTAATATATATGTGTGTGTGTGTTTGTGTGTGCGCACGCTTGTGCGTGTGTGTGGCATCTACTCTAGATTGTCCTTAAATGACTGTTTGTTCGTGATTATGTGTCTCAGTCATTATAATTCTTACTCACACACACACACACACACACACACACACGCACACACACACACACACATACACACTTTACATCATGATACAACCGCACACGTCCTGAAATACCATAAAAGACACATTCATGTTTCTCTACACACACACACACACACACACACACACCCACACACACACACAAGCGCACCGTTTTTGTTAAAGATTTCATGTGGATTGAATGGATCCCACCCAGCAGCTCATGGTGTGTGTGTGTGTGTGTGTGTGTGTGTGTGTTCTCACTCAGTGTTCATGATAATCATGAAACTGCTGACGGTTGTCCTTAAATGACTGAACAATAAAGGACAACACACACACACACACACACACACACACCCTGTGTGTTATAATAAACACACTTTTATGCACACTCCCTCATGCTAAAATTTGTTTCGAAAACGTGCTACACTCGTCCTACAGAATGCTAACACACACTCCAGCACACATACTTTCTTAATAAACACACACACACACACACACAGCCTGAGTGTGACGTGTCATCCGGAGCATCTGGATTTGGGAACGTTTGTTCAGGTGTGTTACGCAGTCATTCACCAGCAACACACATACACACACACACACACGTTACACAGCAGTATAATCTTTATAGAAAGGAAAGGATTTAATGGCGCAGTCAGACTTCCTGGACACACACACACACACACACACACACACAGTGTCCTGCAGATTGTTTATGTGTCTGTCTGTTCACAGCACGACAGCTCGGCAGGCCAAAAGCGACAGACTTGGAACCGCTCGAAATGGAAAGAGAGAACGTCGGAGGGAGGAAGAATCAGAGAGAGCGACAGATCACATTTATTACAATTCGTTCATGGATAGCAAAGATGAAAGAAGTAAATTTTTTTTAACCTGAATCATTTTAATTAGGGGGCCAAGCACCGGAGGCAAGCACTACGCTTACTTCTTCTAATGCGTTCTTCCAGCAGATTTAGTGCACACAACTCAAGCTCTTTAGCACCACCAACAGGTCAGTCATGTATGTCACCATGACCACGCCCAAACTGACAGACACCTGGAGTAAAAGTAGCAAAGTAGCATTTCAGTTAAGCAAACGATTAGCAGTTAGAAGCGGAAATTTATGCAGCCGAACATGGATGAGATAAAATACACATGATAAAATGTGTCGCATTTCCGTTCTAATAACATGTAACATCTGTGATGAAATTTAATTAGTGGGCTGGGATTTACTTCTGTACGAATAAACAACAGTAACCCGGAAACGTAATTCCGCTTTCCTCTGATTTGTTAATGTTTTTTCAACTGATGCAAGGATTTTAATTTCTCTGACAAACCTAATTTTTTTTTTCAGAAATATATTCAGCTCTAGAAACTTCATCATCAATTTCATCTCTGATAATCACCAAAAAAACCTAACCCTTATTTACTTTTTTGTTTTTGTTAACCTTAAAGAGGTGATAAAATGTAAAACAATTTACAAAATTTTCACCATAAAACCCTTTTTTTTTTTTTTTTTTAGATTTTTACCAGATTTGTCTAGATTAGGAAGTGATGCCATGTGGCTGCGATGGAGGCAAGGGAAAAACTCCCCGAGACGACATGAGTTTGGTTCTTCTCACTGTGTCTTGCTCATGTCATCTCAGGGAGTTTTGCTTTGTGTCCGTTGCCTCTTGCTTCATTAGGGACAATCCGTTACACATATTTTAAATCTATTGTAATTTATATCCAGAAATTTTATTCTAGTAAAAGCAGCTTTGTGACAACGCACATTGTTTAAAGCACTTTACACATAAAACCGAGTTGAATACTTTTGTTAACAAATATGGTTTGAATCTATTTGCAGCTCATGTATTAAAAACAGGAAATGATGTAATGTCTAAGCAAACTTGAAGTTTTGCTTTCTTTAGGAACTACTATACGTTCCAGTGGCTTTTGATCTTCCTGTACCACTAAGTAGCAAGGCTGCATAGTGCTTGGCCCCTGTAATCGCTGCTTGCGGCTATATTTTGCATACATTCGATGTATTCTGACGTCCTGCTGGAAATTTACGATCCTCATATTCCTTGCCATGCGTAACGAGCTCAGGCTGATGAAACGGAGCTGCTGATAAACTCCCATACCTCTGACCAGACGCCTTCATTTTGGCTCCGCGGCACATCCGCAATATCACTGAAATGGCACTTTTCCACAGAACACTCCGTCCGTCTCCGTCCTGCGCTCAGTGCTGAGCCCTGCGGTTTTTTTTTTTTCTCCTGACTAGACTTCCGTAACGCTCTCCTGTCAGATCTTCCAGATAAACCTTTTGACTGATAACAGACTCGAACCCTGAGGTCACACAACTCTCGGGCTGTTTAACCGTCACTCCATTAAGTCTGATGTGATGATGTCATCAGATATCCTGAGCAGTTCGACCACTATATACTCATTCCATCATGATAACTCACATCAGTTAAATAAATAAATAAATAAATAAATAAATACATAATAAATAAATAATAATTTGCATTTATATAGGATCTTTCTACGTAAAAAGATAATTAAAATTATATAAATATCATCTTTTTATATTGTGTTTTGGATTTATAAATATCTATTTTATTGAGTTGTAATTAATAATCTTTTGCTATTAATCTATTGTGTTATTTATAGCAGCTTAAAAAACTATTGTTTATAGAGTTTGTAACATTTAATAATTCTGGAAAAAAAAAAAAAAAATATATATATATATATATATATATATATTGGTTTTTAGAGAACGCTAATGTCACGGTTGTCACTCTGCATGTTTTATTAAGCTGCTAACCAGGTCATTACAGGTTGTAATTTTTGAATATAAATCAACATAAAAAATGCATAATCATTGTTTTGTGCAAGTTTTCTGCAAAGAGATGTTTAATGTGTTTGGAAGGAGTCTCCAGTGTAGGCACTTTATAACAGCCAGATGTAAAGCTGTAAGAGTTAGGGTGAAGAGGTTTATACTTTATTTAATGTCTGGTGAGGGATCGAGTGCTGCAGCCGCTATTACATACAGTAAGTGACAAAAGGAACTCATTTTGCAAGAAAATGTTTACTTTAAACGGAGAAAGCATATAAGGCATCTTTCTTCTGACAGACATTTGCTGTTTAAATAAATAATAAAACACTTCAGGAAATGGGGTTGTATTAAAATAATCAAACAAGTCAAGGTGGATATTTAGAGAGAAAATCTAAGACAAAAAAAGAGAAAGAGATTGAAAGAAGGGTGAGGGAGGTTTCTGAGAGGAATAGAACACATTTGCTCAGAGAGAGAGAGAGAGGAATGACGAGAGATGCTTATCGATCCAGGAGACGAGGGTTCGATCAGCTGCTCAAGCTCCAGCTCGTTTATCCTCCGCTCCACCCGTGTGTGTTCACTGCGCCCACATATAAAAATGTTACTCGCTCTCGGAAAGTGCCAGGTTTTTTTATTTTAACGTCAGATTTTTCTTCCTTTTTTTTTTTTATTTAATCCATTCTGAATTCACACAGAACAACATTTTTAAATTTTGGATTTTGATTAGATGAAATGCATTTTAAAAAAATGGATAAATATGTATGTTCTGTGTTCCTTTTTATTTAAAGCAATATTTATTATTTATAATTTTTTATTATGTTAACATGTAAGGAAAAAGTCTACATCGTCAGTACTTCAGTGTCAGCGCTTCAGGGTTTACCAGCGCGTTGGCGCTTATTTGCGGATTCTGACTAACTACGGTAGTTTTTGTCTATTAAGCCAGGCTGGAGAGGTGAAGAGTGTTTGTAGCTGCTATAACATAAGTGAGACTTGTTCTTCGGACCTTCAGCAACATTTAAAGCAGCTGTTTGTATTTAATTAATGAATAAAATGTAAACGGTATCATGTTGCTGTTGTGGAGGATCGATGAATAAAATGAATAAAACACTTTATTAAACCCCCCCCCCCCAAAAAAAAAAAAAAAAAAAGTGGTGCAACTCTAAGTCCTTTATAGTCCTGGCTGGGGTTCGGACCAGCGCCCTCTCCACAACAAACACCAGTCAAACACTTTACAGTGTAATCAATCAATCATCAATTAAGTAATCAATTATTCACGCAGGAAACGTAAACAGTAGGTAAAGAGGTGTTTTTTATCAAAGTAAATTCCCGCATAATTTTAACATTAATTTTTTTTTTCATCAGGTCGACTAACGACTCAGAACCGGGCAGAAAAAAAAGAAAAAAAAAAAAAGAATAAAATCTCCACTACTTTTTTTTTTTTTATAATAATAATAATAATAATAATAATAATAATAAATACTCTGGAACGCGGTTTGTGCTGCAGGGCTTTTGACTACTTCACCCAAATTCATGTACATGTGGATATTGTGTGTGTGTGTGTGTGTGTGTGTGTGTGTGTCCTCTGTGTGGTGTTATCGCAGCACGCAGACCCGGCTGTTCTCGCACGTGTGACAGATATACAGAGAAAGACGAGGTGTGTGTGTGTGAGAGAGAGAGAGAGCGGGATCGTACGATCGAGGCAGATGTTGGTTGCTGTTCCGCCGCTGGACGGTAGGAGGCGCTGCGGTGCTGTCGTCCTGCGATCGTCTCGCGCGCTCCGCTCCCGTCTGTTTTCCGCTCGCTGCGACCGTCTGCCTCCCTTTTATCACTCAACCGGCATCCTCCCCTCCCTCACACACACACACACACACACACACTTGTGTAAAAACCCTCCGTGTATAATCTGACGACTCGGTGTGTGTGTGTGTGTGTGTGTGTGTGTGTAAAAGTATGTGAGGTTGTGACGCACGTCTGAGTGTTTCCGTGTGTGTGTGTGTGTGTGTGTGTGAGGTGTTGAAGTGGCCTTTCGGGCAGCTGGGTGTTCGGTTACCTGCGAGAAAGCGATTAGAGGTGTGTAATAAACGCAGGAGCGCACGAGCGTGAGCGCGTGATAAAGGAGGCAGGAGGAGATGAAATTCCAGCTGCCTCAGAAACACTCCAACACACTAATGAGAGAGAGAGAGAGAGAGAGAGAGGGGACAGGGGGAGAAAGATGGAGAGACACAGCGACAGAAAAACAAAAAAATTTGGATGAGAGACAGAAAGAGATTATTATTATTATTATTATTATTATTATTATTATGTATATCTGCTTAAAAAAATCATGTTTATGATAGTCACTTTATCTTTGACTAAATGTCTGTACGCTTTATATACTTTTATTCATTATTAATCTTTCTGTTCTGTATTTTTTTTTTTTACTCTCTACTCCTGTTATTATCTTCTGCCTTATTTCCAAGACGAATGTAAATATTTGTCAGGCCAATAAAGCACCTTTGAATCTTCAATCTTGAGAGGTGAACAGAAATAAAGACAGACAGACAGAAAGGGAAAAGAAAAGAAAAGAAAAGAAAAGAAAAGTGGGAGAAGAGAGACAGACAGGAAACAAGAAGAAGAAATAGAGTAAGAGACGGATGAGGGAAAGTGAGAGAGAGATGTTAAAAGCGGATGAATAAAAGGATGGACAGAAAGATAAAGACAGAAGGACAGATAGTGTAAGGAAAGAAAGGGGAGAGAGAGAGAAAGAATGAGAATAAGTAAGAAGGACAGAAAGATAGACAGAGAGGGCCAAACTAATAAAGGGAGATAAAAGGTGTGTGTGTGTGTGTGTGTGTGTGAGAGAGAAAGAGAGAGAGAGATCAAGTGAAAATGAAGGAAAAAACAGAAAGATAGACAGATGAGGCCAAACTGATAGAGGAAGAAAACAGGTGTGTGTGTGTGTGTGAGTGAGAGAGAGAGAGATCAAAAGAAAATGGGGGAAAAGACAGAAAACAAGGAGTGGAGAAAAATGATAGAGAAAAAGAGATAAGGGATATAACGGAAGAGACAGAAAGAAAGAGAAAGAAAGCAAAAAAGAAAAAAATATTGAAGAGAGAGAGAGAGAGAGAGATAAATCAAAAGTAGGACATAAAGATTGACAGGGAACAAAAACTAATGGAGGGAAACAGACAAGAGGACGAAGAAGCAGAGGAAAGGATGAAAAGCATGAGAGAAAGAGAAAGAGAGGAAGAAACAGACAGAGAGAGTGAGAAAGAGAAGTAGAGGCAAACAGATTGATGGAGGGAGAGAAAGTCAGTGAGAGAGTGAGAGGAAGAAGGAAAGGGAAAGAGGAATAAGACAGGAAGAAAGAGAAACAGAAAGAAGCTGACAGCAGAAAGAAAGAGGGAAAGAAGGACACACACTAAGACGAATTTAAACGTGCAGTAACGTTTCCTTAAAGTAAAGTCACAACAGCTGGCGAGGCTTTAATCATTAGGATAAATTCTTTTAAACCTGTGTGTGTGTGTGTACGTTAAGAAGACATGTGTGTGTATGTGTGTGTGTCCTTTAGCATTGTTGTGTTGCAGTGTAAATCTTGATTTTTTGGAGATAAGTCTCTCCACACCGGCCCGGTTAATTCTGCCGAAAGAAATCCGGAGAGCTGCGACGATAAAATCTCTCGACGCGCCGCTGTTTCTGCTGCTCGCCGCTCTGAAGGGTGATGATCGATGAAATGAGGGAGAGAGAGGGAGAGATGGTGAGGGAGGATGGTTATCTAATCCATACCAGACCGAGGCTGGAAGAGTATTGATAGAGGCCATGTACACGACCATTTAGCGCACACACACGCACACACACACACACTTGTTGTCGGTAATAGCTAGTCTATTTTTCATAAAACCTTCTTCTTTCCCGTCTCCTTCTCTTCCTGTCGTTCTCCCCTCAGGACTGATGGGAAACGTCTGGAGTTGATGCAAAATAATGCTCTAAGGTGGGGGAACAGGGTTGGGGGAGGGGCTACAGAAAACATATACGCATAAATGAGTTATCTGACATGATGTCATCACTCTGTCACAGTATCCCCATGGAGTTATTTATGGCGTACACACATTCATAATGACGAGAAGATCCTTAAACCAAATCCAGGGGGTGGAGCCGGGGCCAAGTGGACTGCTGAAGAGGATGGATGGGCGGGGCCAAACAGTAACTGAAACTCATTGTAGGGGCAGGGCCAAACAGATACTGAAAGTAATTAAAGGGGCGGGGCTAAACATCGACTGAGGGTCACTGGAGGGTCAGGGCCAAAGGGGTACTGAAGCTCACTTTAGGTGCGGGGCCAAATGGATACTGAAACATCATTTAGGAGCGAGGCCAAGCAGATACTGAAGCTCATTTTAGGGGAGGGGCCTAATGGATACTGACGTTCACTAAAGGGGTGGGGCCAAACAGCTATTGAAGCTCACTTAAAGGGCAGAGCTAAACAGATATGAAGATCCCTGAATGGGCGGTGCCGAATAGCTATTGAAGATCACTTAAAGAAGGGCTAAATTGATATTGAAGGTCACTAAAGGGGCGGGGCCAAACAGTTAGTTAAGATCACTAAAGGTGTGATACCAAGTGGATATAGACAGCTGAAGAGGTGGGCCAAAACAATAAGGTAGTCCACCAAAGGGGGCGGGGCCACATGAAGGCTTTAGATATATGAAGAGGAGGAGCCAACTGGACTGGGGTGACAAGAAGGGACAAGAAGACACTATGAATTGGTTACAGATAAAGGCCTGTACATGGCGAGGGGCGGGGCGAGGGGTGGTTCTATAAAGAGGTGGGGCCGAGCAAAGACAAGGGGGTGGGGCCAAAACAATACCATTCTACAAGTGGCGGCTACAAACTGTAAAATCTAAACGGCGTAGTGCTAAAACCTGAAAAAGAAAATATGAAAAACTGAAAACTTGAGTGTGAGATGGTGATTCTCATGAAAAAAAAAATATATATACTTTTTAAAAATTTAAAAGAAAAGGTATTTTTAATATCACATTTAATTTTTGTTTCAGAATTCTGACGTTTCTTCGGTTGTAAAATGAAATATATATATTTTTAAAAACCAGCTTTATGTGAGAGGACACACCCAGAGTGAGAGAAGAGCGAGTGAGAAACAGGTGTTTCCTACTGTCTGTGTGTGTGTGTGTGTGTGTGTGTGTGGGACGGAGAATAGGGGTTTTAGCTGTGGTTTTTGAGCGTGCACGCTTTGTGTGTGTGTGTGTGTGCGTGTGCGAACCTTTGGCATGTGTGTATGGGTGCATGTGCTTGCCTGCCTCTGTGTGTGCGTGTGTGTGTGTGTGTGTATGCTCAGACAGCCACATTAATCCTGCTTACTGGCGAAGCAGAGCGGCGGAGAGATAAAGAGCCAAATCCCTCGCTCACTCTCTCCACTCTCCCTCCCTCCCTCCCTCCTTCTCTCTCTCTCTCTCTCTCGCTCTCTCTTGGGGAATGACTGCAGGATTTTTCTTGCCTGCTTTTTCACATAATCAATCAGAGAATCCGTTTCCTGAATCCGCAGCTGGTCAGCGAGGCGTGCAGATGACACACACTGATAAGCGGCATGGTGACCGTGACGACGGCCCTCCTGACAAAATCACCCTTGAGGTTCGCACCGTACTAGCGGTGTCCTGGAGCTAGCGTTTATATGCCATCGTTGCTCTAATTTCACGTACGAATGTATCACATGCACTAGCTTGCCGATTAGCTCCTCCAGCATTACAGACACAACGTCACTAGTCGCTGTGTAGCTCATATCTGATTTAATGATGCGGTTAGCTAGCTAACACACAACAACGTCGCCTTCGTGTTGTAATGCTAGCTGACATCTGTGATCGCAAATTAACACAAACTAAAGGAAAAAGCCTTTTTTTTTAAATATCTCAACAGCTCAGAACGATGGCTAACAAAGTTATTTGATTGTTTGCTCGAACTTACTTACTGTAGGTGATTTGTCTGCCCCACATGATTAGCGGGCTGATTCTAGGCTAGCTTTGTGAGTCACGTCTTAATTAGCGCGCTGTTTTCTGAGACAGTCAGCCTGACCGTATAAATTGTGACGGAATGTTAAGAACATTTGGTACGAACGATGATTTAAAAAAAAAAAACGTTATATAAGTTCACAGATGTTTCAGGGATATTTGTGTAACAGGACTATGGGGAAACCATGGCAACGTAGAGTTACATTCCATCAGGCAACAGCTGCAGCTACAGCGTCGGTGACCGGAAATAAACCTGAGGCGCTTTTACAATTTATTTATTTTTTTTATAAATGTTACATTTTATACATACTAATATAAAATGCCTACATTGTGTATACTTATATCTTGTAAATAAATGTATACATTTTAATTTTAAGAAATAAGCAACTGAGTGTTAACTTTTCATTCCTTTTCTCAGCAATTATTATTTTTTATTTATTAATTTTTTAAATATAAGCAGCTATAAATCTAAGCGTAACCTCTGGTGAAATCACTGACACTGTAGACTCCTTTCATATATATATATATAAAATGCTTTTTTTTATTCTTCGTTCGTAGCTATCTACAGAAACAATGACGTATTAAAACAAACGTGTCCGTGTGTATGAGCCCGTGACGTGCCGCCACACTGGGAAGTGAACAACACCTTCCGACCAATCAGAATTCAGAGCTCAAGTGGGTGCCATCAGAGTTGAAGAAACATTTCCCGTTTTTCGCATATTTCTTCAATAAGCATGTTTTTTTTTTGCACGAATTTGCACAATTTCCACGGAACGACTTTGTTTTCTAAGGCTACAGAGTTAACACGGGGTCAACGTAGCCGTCTCTACAGCTGGCAACGCTTAAACTCTCGATTGCTGGGGAAAAAATATAAAAAATATGGCGTGCAGTGGTGTGAATTTTATGAAAAATGACGTTCCTTCAGCTTTTATTTAAAACAGCTTAGAAAAGGAAGAATACTCTCTTTTCTTTTCTTTTTTTTCATGCCGACCAGCGAGCTGAGCCGTTCTGGGTTAGCGCTTTGGCTCGCATCGGCGGATGTAAACTACTGACCTGATCCTGTTTAAAAAGGAAAAAAAAAATTTAAGAAAATGAATAATTGACCTTAAAGAGAATTTAAATTACTAATTTGCAATTTTCATTTAAATTCCAGATGCCGGATTTGAGAGAGAGATGGAGAAGGTGGTTGGGGGGCAGGGTGGTGTGAAGGCATGCATATATATGTGTGTGTGTGTGTGTGTTTGCGGATTTACGTGCAAACATATTCTGGTCTTTTTAGCGTAGGGTGGTGGAGGCATTAATCATGGCCATCGATTATATCGCCGATGTGCGGAAATGTTAGCGGCGGTGTGAAAATCAATCACTCCCTTCCTCTGTCTCTCCTGCTCTCCCTCCCTCTCCCCTCTCTCTCTCACACTCTCTCTCTCTCTCTCTCGCTCTCTCTCTCTCGCTCTTGTTCTCTCTCCGGGGCCTACAGCACTCGATATATTAATAGCGTGAGCGGTCGTGTCCCAATTCCCACAGCAGCGGAGGAATTCCCCCTCCCTCTCCCCCTCGCTCTGTCGTTCCAGCTGGGCTGCAGACTCTCACGTAGTTGGAGATGTGGCCCGTGAGTGCCCTTCAGCTGCAGATCAAAGCTGTGGGCTACACACACACACACACACATACACACACACATATACACACTCACTCCCTCTCTCTCAATCTCTCTCTCTCTATGAGAAAGGCCATATAGGCCAGCTAGGGCAAGGAAAGACCTGGGGCGCCGTGCTAACAAAAAAGGGGGCTGTGTGTGTGTGTGTGTGTGTGTGTGTGTGTGCGTGTGTGTGTTGAAATCAGTAAACAGGGCAGAGGCTCAGGGGGCCGTGAATCCCCCAGATGAACCCCCCCCATGGTGCGGTCCTAAACCATTGATGTGTGTGTGTGTGTGTGTGTGTGTGTGTGTACAAAAACAGAAGCCCAGAACAAGAGGGTAATCGCTCAGACCGGCGCCCCTGACCCTGACCCACAATGCACTGGGGCTCTATATCAGCACGTTCCCTCCTGCGCTACACACAGTGTCAGGAATGACTAAAATACACATCCGCGTCTCCCAAATTTTCACTATTAGTGTTCCAATCTTTACTTTAAAAATAATTTCCCTAGCTAAATTAGCATTGTTAGCAGAAAATGCATTAAGAGTGGATTGTTAAAAAAGTATTGTACTATCATAGGGAAATCTTCGCCTAGCTAACTAACCGCTTGTGGTATCTTCAGCTAGCTAATGTCCTGTTGTACTTTTAAGCGAGATTGATTAGTACCACCCCCCCCCCCAGCTTTACGTTATTATTCTCCATACTTGGATACTCTGACATATTTTCATTCTCCGATACAGCAGGTGGCAGTGTGGAAATAACAAGTTGTGCTTGAGACCACCTTTTGCTTTGTTCCCCAGACCGAATCCGTTGGAATATACTGTATAATCTGTTGGAATATACTGTATTTTTTTCTGCATTAGCATACTGTGATAACCCTAGCATTGTAAACATAGCGGTTTAGCTTTGTAAATGTGGATCGTTACGACTGTAGCTCCCACTAGTGGTTCCATGTAACGAAATTTAATCTACATCCTTTAAGTTCAAGCTATTTTTTTCCACAAAGTGAAATTGATGAACATATTAAAAAAATTTACAAATTACCAAATGTTTCACTTAAGGTCAAGCCCTCGAAAATGTCAAGGTTAGGAATTTATTGACGAGGTTAAGCTGACCGTAAAAATGTCAGGCCCGGCATTCCAGCGTGAAGAGTAAACACAGCAGGTCTTCGGGGACTCGCGTGCACTTTCTCCTCAGGCCTATATCGTGAATATAAATATTTATTTGTCATGTTTATATGAAGGTTGTGTCTGAACTTGCGGGTGATGTAAACTGTGACGCGTTTAGCAACATGACTAGGTGAGACTTACTTGGAAACTTTCAACAGCTTGTTTAATTGTTTGCGGTGACGATTTATGTTTTGAGAGCAGCGATTGGCTACGGGCAGCTACGATCTGCCTCTCCCGATTTATCCGGTTACTTAAGACGAGTGCGATCTTCACAGCCTCTGAGGTTGTGTCACGGAAAACGACTCTGGTTTCAGTCGCGAGTGTCGCTACACACTCATGAAGCATTAATGTGGCGGCCAAGGCTGCGCTGAGGCAACTGTCTGCGGGTGTGTGTGTTCGTGTGTGTGTGTGTGTGTGAGAAAGACAGACAGAGAAAGAGACGCGCACCATGCCACATGGCTGTTTGATGTTCGCTCCATTGTCCTTGGGATGCTTTCTTCAATTCTCTCTTTCTCTCTCTCTTTTCTTTCTCTTTCTCTGCTTTATTAATATGGCATGAGAATTAATAGTTAATTGTGTTTTTTTAATATACATATATTTCTACAAAATCCATCGTTAAATATGTGAAATTTGTCCTTGATTTGTTTTAATAGAAAATGTACAAAAAAAGGTATAAAAACAATAAGTTCAAATTTGACATTTGAAAATCTCTCGCTTTCTCCCCCCCCCCTCTCTCTTTCTCTCTCTTGCGCGCGCTCTCTCCGTCTCTCCCCGGCATTCTTTTCATCAGGCTCCCTCTCGCGAGCGTGCCGCCGCAGCTATTTAAAAGCGCACCGCAAATGGAATTCCGCCGGGCGCCTCTTTCATCTTACAGAGACAGAGCGAGAGAGTGAGAGAGCGAGAGAGAAAAGTGTGTGGGGGGGGGGGGGAGATGAATGACTGGGGGTTAAAAAAAGAAGAAAAAAAAAAACCCCGCAGAGCTCGAGCAGGCTGTAAGCAGCCAAGCTTTTCCCTGCGGTCGCTCACATCGATTCCTAACGATCGCGCCAAACGCGGAGTCGATTATCGATAACGTGCGACGCCTCAAACATCGTCAGCTGATCGATGAGCGTTGACGCCGGATGCTAAATACTAGGTGAAATATTAACGTTCGTCGATTGGTTGCCCCAAATATACACCACGTAGCATAGATCTCGTTTAGGGGCAAGTGCGATGACTAACCCTGCGGGGGCGTAGCCACGTTTTTTTTAGCAACAAAAAGAATTACATATAGAAAAGGGGGCGGGGTTAGCATTTTTTTTTTTACAACTTTGAAAAAATATAGGATAATGAACAAAATTTATACAAAAAAGGATGTCTGTATGTACAAAAAATCTCTACTCTTATAATTTTATGAAAGATTTTAGCTACAGGATATGTATGCATTGCACAAAAAAACGAAAACTACTTTTTTAATTTAAACATACAAATGAATACACACACACACACATTTATATATATATATATATATATATATATATATATATATATATATATATATATATATATCCTGTAAACATTTTACCTTCTGTTTCCTATTGGACTTCGAATAGTAGTACAGGCCACGCCCACCAGCCAAAACCGACACTCCGGTCATGAACAGTTAGCATAATAGACAGACAAAGTTAAAAGTGGGGTCACAACAGTCCCAGTAGCTTGTATGGTTCATTTTATCGTACATCATGCTACTAAAACAATAGTAAAAAATACCAGAACCACAAACCATGTTGTGATTGTTAAAGAAAAGAAGACATTTTCAATACATCACTTGTATGTCAGATTTTGGATTTTCATGTTACTGAAACTGAAAAAAAAATTGCAAAAGGTTTCATGGAAACCTAGCTTATGTTAATGATATTAAATGATATAATGTTGCAAAACATGAATTCATGACGCAGGTGATGAAATAGTTTAAATTCTTCCATTTATAAAGCTTTGCCATCACTAACGTCCTACTGTGACAAGCGACACACATCCTAGCTACTTATAGTGGCACTGATAAATACTGGTCCCCACATTTACCTCAATACCAACATTGTGTGTGTATGTGTAAGAGAGAGAGAGCGAGCGAGAGAGAGAAAGAGAGAGAGAATGCTTTGTGCTTTGTTTCCTTTGTAAGATAGCAAAACATGACTATAAAATCAAAGTCCTCACATATCAGTTAACAGACCTTGTCCCCACAATTGCAAAAATACCTGACTGTGTGTGTCAAGGCTCGGCACGTATCTGCACCTCTGTGGCTACTTTTATCTCTGAAACATTCGTTTAAATGAAGCAATTTTTCACGCAGAGAACGTGGAGAGAAAAAAAATAAAGCGTGAACGTGTGTGAGAGGGAGGAAGAAGGTGGGTTAAACACGAGAGAGTGAAAGAGAGACAGAGAGAGAGAGAGAGCAAAAGAGAGAGAGATAAAGCAAAACAGCAGAAAGCGAAAGATGAAAGGGATGGAGGGAAGATATCTGCAAAGAGCATAAGGAATGCGTCGCTGAGAACGTAAGAGATGGCAATCATAACGAGAGCAAAAACACACACGCACCTAGAGATAAAACTCGTCAGTTAAGCCTACATGGAAGGGGTGTATAGAGTTTTAGAGTTTCATATATATATATATATATATATATATATATATATATATATATAGTATATTTATACATACACTCACTGGCCACTTCATTACAGCAGTACACCTGTTCAGCTGCTCGTTAACCCAAATATCCAATCAGCAACTCAATGCATTTATTCATGTAGACACTATCAAGACGATCTGCTGAAGTTCAAACCGAGCATCAGAAAGGTGATTTAAGTGACTCTGAGCGTGGCGTGGCTGTTGGTGCCAGACGGGCCAGTCTGAGTGTTTCCCAAACTGCTGATCTACTGGGATTTTCACACAAAACCATCTCTAGTGTTTACAGAGAACGGTGTGAAAAAGAGACGATACTCAGCTCGGGCAGTACTCCGGGTGAAAACGCCCTGTTGATGCCAGAGGTCAGAGGAGAAGGAAGAGACTGATTTGAGCTGATAGAAAGGCAACAGTAACACAAATAATATCCGAGGTCTGCTGAAGAGCATCTCTGAAGACACACCACGTCTAACCTGAAAGCAGATGTTCTACAGCAGCAGAGAACCACACCTGACCCATTGGGATGATTAAAAAAAAAAACATGAAAGCATGGATCCATCCTGCCGTGTATCAGTGGTTCAGACTGGTCCTGGTAGTGTGATGGTGTGGGGGAGATGCTGTTTCTCGGCACACTTTGGGCTCTCAATACCAATTGATCATGATTTAAACACTAAAACCTATCTGAGTATTGTTCCTGACCGTGTTCATCTTTTTATGAGCAGAGGATATCACAAAGTTAAAATCATCTCAAACTGGTTTCCTGAACATGACAGTGAGGGTTACTGTGTACTCACACGGCCTCCACACTCACCTGATCTCACTCCGGTAAAGCGGCTTTGGGACGCGGTGGAACGGGAGATTCACATTACGGATGCACAGATGACAAATCTGCAGCGACTGCGTGATGCTTTCGTCTCGTCAATATGGACCAAGGAATGTTCCCAGCACTTTACTAAATCCATGCCTTGAAGAATAAAGGCAAAAGGGTCCAAACTGGTACTAGCAAGGTGTACCTAATAAAGTGGCCCGCGAGTGTATACAGCCATATTGTTAGATTTGGGCATCTTTAGCATAATTAGTGTAATAATTATTGAAATAATTAGCTGTTACGCATCAGTAATTAGTATTTCCTCGGCCCTGATCTTAATCCCTGTGTCCCTCTGGAAAATCTCCCTCTGTAAATCCCTTTTACGACGACGTCATTACGCAGCAGTGTGTAATCCAGGCTAGCACTGCTGGTGCTACGTTTAGTGTGTTCTTAGCACCAAGCCATGTTCAGACTGGATTAGTTTTCTGCGTGGAAGTGCGTCAAGTAATTATTAGCCTTGTGAGTATCATTAGGATTTCAGCTCGGAACCTGCCAGCTAGCTCGTTTTTTTTTTTTTTTTACAAGGGCTGAGCATGATGGGAAAGTGTTTTCCCGTGCTATAAAGCGAGCAGCGGAAATAACCCCGGGAAAAAAAAAAAAAAAATCTACTGTAAATCCCGTCAGAATGGACATGTTGGTGAAGATTGCGTTATATCCTGTGGGGAAAGACGTTTCGCACTTTATTGTCAGTGCAAAGACAACAACAGCAACAACACCGTAAAACACAGATGAGTACACAAGTCACATAGCCACGCCTTATGCTAAAAAGACACTAGTAAGGTTTAAAAAGCGATGAGTAATTAATACAGATGTCGTCTAGCGACCCTATCCTAACAAGTGCATGCCTCAAAAAACTAATCGTGTCTATATAGGGAAGTAACTGGTCATAGCTGTTACCGTTTCTAGCGTAAACATGCTGCCGTGTCTTATTTTCTTACATCTTTTTTAGAAACATTTAATAACCGAGGCCGTATGCTATTTTGGTTTTAGCACTGTGTAACCATGACGACGAACAATACGAATGTTTCAGACGTGCCCTACGTTTGTGCCTCGTTATCACACAGCTGAATGTAAATAATTAGAACGGATGAATCGTGACAAGGACCGGCTGAGATACTGTAGCGGCTGAGATGTAACCATGGCAACCGTCATACGTATAACGGTAGCGTGATCGTCCGGAGCGTTAGCTAAATGAAATGTCGGTGTGTACGTAAGATAATCAGATTTATTCTATTGTGAATTAAGGCGAGGTTGTGGAACCGGGACGTCGTTTTTCTGGATGTCGTGAAAATTGTTCAAGTCTGAAGCACTGATTCACAACAAAGGAGCTTATAAAAGTGTGTGTGTGTGTGTGTGTGTGTGTGTGTGAGAGAGAGAGAGAGAGAGAGAGAGAGTGATTATTTGCCCATTTCATCAGATTCTTGGTGTGGCCTCAAACATCGATTTGCTCTGTGTGTGTGTGTGTGTGTGTGAGAGAGAGAGAGAGAGAGATTGGCACAGTCTCTGAGACACACTGACAGTCTTTAATGCTGTCCCAGTGCCTGCTCCTACACACACAAACACACACGAGCTCACACACACACACACACACACACACACACACACACACACACTCAGGATCAGACAGACTGACGCAAGCGCGCGGCGGAGAGATAAGACAGGTTTTTGGAGCGCGGGATGAAATATGAGCGAAAGAACGAGAGTCTGCGTTGTCGTTATCTTTCAGCGCCCTGACAGGGACACCGGCTTCCCATGATGCACTGCTCCCCAGCAGCTAAACACACCTTTTAAAAATTTGTATCAAGTGTGTGTGAAAACAACACACACATATCAGCAGTCTTCACTGTGATTGTGATGCCACGTGTAAAATGAATCAGTCCCGTGTGTTTAATGGGAACGAATCTCAAGTGCTTCACGTGTTTATGTTTCCTGTGTGTGTGTGTGTGTGTGTGTCCTCTGACATGTGACATGTGATGTCAGGTGTGATGTGTGTGTGTGTGTGTGTGAGATGTGGTGTGTGGAGTGTGACGTGTGAGATTTGATGTGTGTGAGGTGTGTGTGTGTGATGTGTAAGATGTGTGTGTGAAGTATGTGTGTGATGTGTGTGAGGTGTGCGTGTGATGTATAAGATGTGTGTGTGAGGTGTTTGTAAGGTGTGTGTGAAGTATGTATGTGATGTGTGTGTAGGGTGTGTGTGTAAGGTGTGTGTGTGATGTGTGTGTGTGAGATGTGTGTGTGAAGTGTGATGTGTGAGGTGTGTGTGAGGTGTGTGATGTGTGTGTAAGATGTGTGATGTGTGTGTGTGAGATGTGTGTGTGAAGTGTGATGTGTGATGTGTGTGTGAGGTGTGCGTGAGGTGTGTGTGTGAGGTGTGAGATGTGTGATGTGTGTGTGTGAGGTGTGTGTGTGAGATGTAGTGGGTGAGGTCTGAGAGGTAGCGTGTGAGATGTGGTGTGTGGAGTGTGACATGTGAGATTTGATATGTGATGTGTGTGAGGTGTGTGTGTGTGATGTGTGTGTAAAGTATGTGTGTGTAAAGTATGTGTGTGAGGTGTGAGGTGTGTGTGAGGTGTTTGTGGCTTGTAGGACAACTTTCACACACACACACACACATACACACACACACACACACACGCACACACGTCACACTCCACACACCACATCTCACACGCTACCCCTCAGACCTCACCCACTACATCTCACACACACACACACACACACACATACACACACTAATGGATTACTTTATACTAATTACGAACTCCTCTAGCATTACTCTCCATTCTTACTCTCGGCTCTACTGAAGCTCCTCTAGCATTACTCTCCATTCTCACTCTCGGCTCCACTGAAGCTCCTCTAGCATTACTCTCCACTCTTACTCTCCACTCTTACTCTCGGCTCTACTGAAGCTCCTCTAGCATTACTCTCCACTCTTACTCTCCACTCTTACTCTCGGCTCCACTGAAGCTCCTCTAGCATTACTCTCCACTCTCACTCTCGGCTCCACTGAAGCTCCTCACTAGCATTACTCTCCACTCTTACTCTCCACTCTCACTCTCGGCTCCACTGAAGCTCCTCTAGCATTACTCTCCACTCTCACTCTCGGCTCCACTGAAGCTCCTCTAGCATTACTCTCCACTCTCACTCTTAGCTCTATTGAAGCTCCTCTAGCATTACTCTCCACTCTCACTCTCGGCTCCACTGAAGCTCGTCTAGCATTACTCTCCACTCTTACTCTCCACTCTTACTCTCGGCTCCACTGAAGCTCGTCTAGCATTACTCTCCACTCTTACTCTCGGCTCTACTGAAGCTCCTCTAGCATTACTCTCCACTCTTACTCTCCACTCTTACTCTCGGCTCTACTGAAGCTCCTCTAGCATTACTCTCCACTCTTACTCTCGGCTCTACTGAAGCTCCTCTAGCATTACTCTCCACTCTTACTCTCCACTCTTACTCTCGGCTTAACTGAAGCTCCTCTAGCATTACTCTCCATTCTTACTCTCGGCTCTACTGAAGCTCCTCTAGCATTACTCTCCACTCTTACTCTCGGCTCCACTGAAGCTCCTCTAGCATTACTCTCCACTCTTACTCTCCACTCTTACTCTCGGCTCAACTGAAGCTCCTCTAGCATTACTCTCCATTCTTACTCTCGGCTCTACTGAAGCTCCTCTAAAATTACTCTCCACTCTCACTCTCGGCTCCACTGAAGCTCGTCTAGCATTACTCTCCACTCTTACTCTCGGCTCTACTGAAGCTCCTCTAGCATTACCCTCCACTCTTACTCTCCACTCTTACTCTCGGCTCCACTGAAGCTCGTCTAGCATTACTCTCCACTCTTACTCTCGGCTCTACTGAAGCTCCTCTAGCATTACTCTCCACTCTTACTCTCCACTCTTACTCTCGGCTCTACTGAAGCTCCTCTAGCATTACTCTCCACTCTTACTCTCCACTCTTACTCTCGGCTCAACTGAAGCTCCTCTAGCATTACTCTCCACTCTTACTCTCGGCTTCACTGAAGCTCCTCTAGCATTACTCTCCACTCTTACTCTCGGCTCCAGCTGCTCTAGCATTACTCTCCACTCTTACTCTCGGCTCCACTAAAGCTGCTCTGGCATTACTCTTCACTCTCACTCTCAGCTCCACTGAAGCTCCTCTAGCATTACTCTCCACTCTCACTCTCGGCTCCACTGAAGCTCCTCTAGCATTACTCTCCACTCTCACTCTCGGCTCCACTGAAGCTCCTCACTAGCATTACTCTCCACTCTTACTCTCGGCTCCACTGAAGCTCGTCTAGCATTACTCTCCACTCTTACTCTCGGCTCTACTGAAGCTCCTCTAGCATTACTCTCCACTCTTACTCTCCACTCTTACTCTCGGCTCTACTGAAGCTCCTCTAGCATTACTCTCCACTCTTACTCTCGGCTCTACTGAAGCTCCTCTAGCATTACTCTCCACTCTTACTCTCCACTCTTACTCTCGGCTTAACTGAAGCTCCTCTAGCATTACTCTCCATTCTTACTCTCGGCTCTACTGAAGCTCCTCTAGCATTACTCTCCACTCTTACTCTCGGCTCCACTGAAGCTCCTCTAGCATTACTCTCCACTCTTACTCTCCACTCTTACTCTCGGCTCAACTGAAGCTCCTCTAGCATTACTCTCCATTCTTACTCTCGGCTCTACTGAAGCTCCTCTAAAATTACTCTCCACTCTCACTCTCGGCTCCACTGAAGCTCGTCTAGCATTACTCTCCACTCTTACTCTCGGCTCTACTGAAGCTCCTCTAGCATTACCCTCCACTCTTACTCTCCACTCTTACTCTCGGCTCCACTGAAGCTCGTCTAGCATTACTCTCCACTCTTACTCTCGGCTCTACTGAAGCTCCTCTAGCATTACTCTCCACTCTTACTCTCCACTCTTACTCTCGGCTCTACTGAAGCTCCTCTAGCATTACTCTCCACTCTTACTCTCCACTCTTACTCTCGGCTCAACTGAAGCTCCTCTAGCATTACTCTCCACTCTTACTCTCGGCTTCACTGAAGCTCCTCTAGCATTACTCTCCACTCTTACTCTCGGCTCCAGCTGCTCTAGCATTACTCTCCACTCTTACTCTCGGCTCCACTAAAGCTGCTCTGGCATTACTCTTCACTCTCACTCTCAGCTCCACTGAAGCTCCTCTAGCATTACTCTCCACTCTCACTCTCGGCTCCACTGAAGCTCCTCTAGCATTACTCTCCACTCTCACTCTCGGCTCCACTGAAGCTCCTCACTAGCATTACTCTCCACTCTCACTCTCGGCTCCACTGAAGCTCCTCTAGCATTACTCTCCACTCTCACTCTCGGCTCCACTGAAGCTCCTCTAGCATTACTCTCCACTCTCACTCTTAGCTCTATTGAAGCTCGTCTAGCATTACCCTCCACTCTTACTCTCCACTCTTACTCTCGGCTCCACTGAAGCTCGTCTAGCATTACTCTCCACTCTTACTCTCGGCTCTACTGAAGCTCCTCTAGCATTACTCTCCACTCTTACTCTCCACTCTTACTCTCGGCTCTACTGAAGCTCTTCTAGCATTACTCTCCACTCTTACTCTCCACTCTTACTCTCGGCTCTACTGAAGCTCCTCTAGCATTACTCTCCACTCTTACTCTCCACTCTTACTCTCGGCTCAACTGAAGCTCCTCTAGCATTACTCTCCACTCTTACTCTCGGCTTCACTGAAGCTCCTCTAGCATTACTCTCCACTCTTACTCTCGGCTCCAGCTGCTCTAGCATTACTCTCCACTCTTACTCTCGGCTCCACTAAAGCTGCTCTGGCATTACTCTTCACTCTCACTCTCAGCTCCACTGAAGCTCCTCTAGCATTACTCTCCACTCTCACTCTCGGCTCCACTGAAGCTCCTCTAGCATTACTCTCCACTCTCACTCTCGGCTCCACTGAAGCTCCTCACTAGCATTACTCTCCACTCTCACTCTCGGCTCCACTGAAGCTCCTCTAGCATTACTCTCCACTCTCACTCTCGGCTCCACTGAAGCTCCTCTAGCATTACTCTCCACTCTCACTCTTAGCTCTATTGAAGCTCGTCTAGCATTACCCTCCACTCTTACTCTCCACTCTTACTCTCGGCTCCACTGAAGCTCGTCTAGCATTACTCTCCACTCTTACTCTCGGCTCTACTGAAGCTCCTCTAGCATTACTCTCCACTCTTACTCTCCACTCTTACTCTCGGCTCTACTGAAGCTCTTCTAGCATTACTCTCCACTCTTACTCTCCACTCTTACTCTCGGCTCTACTGAAGCTCCTCTAACATTACTCTCCACTCTTACTCTCGGCTCAACTGAAGCTCCTCTAACATTACTCTCCACTCTCACTCTCGGCTCCACTGAAGCTCGTCTAGCATTACTCTCCACTCTTACTCTCGGCTCTACTGAAGCTCCTCTAGCATTACTCTCCACTCTTACTCTCCACTCTTACTCTCGGCTCAACTGAAGCTCCTCTAGCATTACTCTCCACTCTTACTCTCGGCTCTACTGAAGCTCCTCTAGCATTACTCTCCACTCTTACTCTCCACTCTTACTCTCGGCTCCACTGAAGCTCGTCTAGCATTACTCTCCACTCTCACTCTCGGCTCTACTGAAGCTCCTCTAGCATTACTCTCCACTCTTACTCTCCACTCTTACTCTCGGCTTCACTGAAGCTCCTCTAGCATTACTCTCCACTCTCACTCTCGGCTCCACTGAAGCTCCTCACTAGCATTACTCTCCACTCTTACTCTCCACTCTCACTCTCGGCTCAACTGAAGCTCCTCTAGCATTACTCTCCACTCTTACTCTCGGCTCTACTGAAGCTCCTCTAACATTACTCTTCACTCTCACTCTCAGCTCCACTGAAGCTCCTCTAGCATTACTCTCCACTCTCACTCTCGGCTCCACTGAAGCTCCTCTAGCATTACTCTCCACTCTCACTCTCGGCTCCACTGAAGCTCCTCACTAGCATTACTCTCCACTCTCACTCTCGGCTCCACTGAAGCTCCTCTAGCATTACTCTCCACTCTCACTCTCGGCTCCACTGAAGCTCCTCACAGTAAATATTACACTCCAGCAGTGTTACTGTACCTGCATCTCTCACGGCTCTTCACTGTTTAAATACAATTCACACTAAAGTTTAAAATCATTATTCTAATTAATTATAATCTTATAATACTAAAATTCATCTATCCACATGTTTTTTCTGTCTATCTATCTGTTTTTTTAGGTGTTAGATTATTTTTATGTCTTCCTCATATTTTAAAAGCACTCCTCTTTCATCTCTCCCTCCTTTCTTTTTTTAATCAGTAATATCTCTCTGGGTGTCTGTTCCCTTGTTCCCTTCACACGATCTCTCTCTTATCTGTTCCTTTTCCACTTTCTTTCTTTTTTTTCCCTCCTTTCTTTCGTGCCTGAACCACTTTAATCTCATGTTTCCTTCTGGAAAAGCACACCTACTCACGCTTATTAGCCTAAAAGTTCTCTCTCTCTCTCTCTCTCTCTCTCTCTCCTCCAGCTCCATTAGAGCGTTACTTCCTGCTCATCTCATATTTCACGGGCTGACACATGTGTATCGACCGTTTGTGCAAAGCCCTGCTCCGTCTCTTTCTCTCTCTCTCTCACACACACACACACACACTTAGACGAACCCTAAGCTCTCGGGCTGTGACGGTCCATAAAACAGGAGAGGATGAAACCTTAATTTATAAACCTTTTAACAAATGAACAACAAAAATAATCGACAAAATTAATATGAATTTTAATAACGATTATTCCAGTCTCTTATAGATAGATAAATGGATAGATGGATAGATGGAGAGATAAAGTGTATCTGAATAGACAAAGTGTAGCATGCCGTGTATGTGTGTGTGTGTGTAAAACGAGTCGTAGTGTGGTGTGTGTGTCGTGTCTTGAAGAGACAGATGATTATCGGGAGCTAATTAAAGCCATTTGTAGAGCGACTACAGCAGCGCAGTGAGTGTGTGTGTGCGTGTGTGTGTGTGCTTTCATGGGCAAGTTGCTGCATTCGTTACAGCGCTACGCTCTAATGATGTGCTTTGTATTTAAACCAGACTCTCGGAACCGTGTCACATGGGTGGACTGGGTGCCAATCCATCAGAGGGGGCGCGCACACACACACACACACAAAACGGGCAATTTGGAAACACCAGTTAGCCTACTCCGTATGTCTTGGTCTGGGAGGAACCTGAAGTACCCAGAAGGAACCCACCAAGCACAGGGAGAACAGCAACACTCTACAAACACAGACTCAAGGGGAGAATCAAACCCTCGATCCTGGAGCATGTAGTGGTTAGCACAGTGCTAACCACTACACCATCATTTACATTTACATTGTGGGGTTTAAACCTGGAATCTTACGAACTGTAGTCCAATGCCTTAACCACTGAGCTACCCCTGCTGCTTGGTGGCTTCCCTCCGGGTTCTCTGGTTTTCTACCACAGTCCAAAGACATGCAGATTAGATCAATGGGCGTTCTGAACTTGCATGTTGTGTGTTTGTTTGTGTGAAGGATTGCTGTCTTGTCCAGGGTGTACCCCGCCCAAAATCTCCCGGGATAGGCTCTAGCCTCCCGCCACCCTGTACAGTGGTATACAGTGGTATGTCAAATGAATGAATGAATGAATGAATCTTGAATGTGTTTTTGTGAAATTGTACATTTTTCTTTAGATTTATAAAGTTTTAAATCTAAATCTAGTGTTTATATTTTACATGCACTGTATGTTCACTCTCTGTTTATTGGTACTATTATAGTTATACCATTTTGGTTTTCAGTTCCCCTAATAAGCCAATGTTAACTATAGAATACGTGACTAATGTTAGATGCATTAAACATGCTGAATGCCGAGGACGCACTCGGTTTTAAGGATAACCTACGGCTAATGTAAGAATATATAGTGTATAAGATATATAATGTATATATATCAGTGTTTAGCTAGCAATCTTGTTTCCTTTTAAAGCACGTTTATGCGACGGACATCTGTAATGCGGCGAAGTGAGCAGCTGACGCTCGATTGTTGCTGTAGTGGGTGGAGTTTTGACTCGGTATCACATGGGAGGTAAATGTCGATATTTGTATCTGTCCTTAATTAACCTTAGCTAGCTTGTAGTTGGGAACTTGTTTGTCACAGTTGAGTAGCAACAGTGTCATGTGACCTGCATGATGCACAGTTTGGGACGTACCCCAACACAGAGTGAGTGAGTGAAGTGTTTGATGTTTTATTTGGGACACAACTGTGATTTTAATAAACTCCAGATCTATATGCTCTGTGTGTGTGTGTGTGTGTGTGTGTGTGTTGGAGAGAGAGAATGAAAGTGAGAGGGTGTTTTAGCCTCACAGCAGGATGTTCGAGTGCATTTTGTGAGAAACACTCATACGCACACACACACACACACTCCTTTAATTGATCTGTAATTTTGTTCTGCGAAAGCAGCAGCCAACTGCTGAACCTCGACCCCCTACCCACCCCCCCCCATCTCTCTCTCTCTCTCTTTCTCTCTCTCCGTCTAATTGGCGGAAGGCGGCCTTGTTTAATGGAGGCAGTCTCAGCTGAAAGCTTTGCGAAGCGCACAATCAATCAATCACACACACACTCACACACACACTCACACGCAAAAAGGAAAAAGGGAAAATTCTCGCCCTTAGTCTCTAAAGAATTACTCTCACTCTCTCTTTTTCCCACCACACACACTTTCTTGACTTTTTTCTGAAAAATCAAATACACATTTGATCTCACATACACACACGTACACGTACACACACACACACACACACACACTCTCTGTAAATAGATGACTGTGTGCTGCGTAAACAGCTCGCACTGTCTCAGCTGTGCATACTGATGCACTTCAGCAAGAGAGCGAGAGAGATCTGAGACTCAGGAATAATCAGGAACCTTTTCATGAGCCCAGGACTTTTTCTCCAAAACATCAGGAATAATTTTAGAAACATAAGAACCAAGAACTCTATTTACCTGAGAAAATCAAGAACCTAGTAAAAAATCCAATCCTTTTCAGAAAACCTGGGAATCTTTATAGAAACCTTTTCAGGAACTTCTCCCCAGAATCTCGAAGACATTTTCAGGAACTCAGAATTGTATGTACATAAACTATCTGGAAGCTTTTTAGGAACTTTTACCTGAGAATCTCAGATACATTTACAGTATTTTTTTTCTTTTCCTCATAAACACTATATATATTTATATACCACTGCAATTTATACAACTTCTGGAACGTAGACGAAGATGAATAATCACAAACCATCAAGTAGAGCTGAGCTGCTTGCTTAGAATAAGAATAGTATAAAGTTACTCAACAGCAAGTTAAAGTTACCCAAAGCTGTAACTGGAAATCAAGTTTATTCCACCAAATACTAATTTCTTAATGTTCTTTAGGCAAAGCATTAACACAATTTCTTTACAAGTTATTTACATTTTGTTTTATTTTAGTTATTAAAACTCTGCAAATACTGCACAACATTGAGTTATTGTAATGTGTTTTGATGTCATTTCCTTTAAATCTCTGCTATAAAGAACAATAATTATATTTTGAATTTGGGGGAAATATTGTCAGCAGTTCATAAAAAAAGAGACAAAACTTTTCTTACCAACACATGCACCTGTAAGGAAAAAAAACCCTTAAGAAACAAATTATTTTGCAGTGGAGAGGGCTGCTGTGTAGGACACACATACCTCCGTGCGAGCACATATCCACACCTCTGCGCGAGGGCAAACATACACACACACACTCCTGAACACAAAATAAAATAGGCTTTAGAGAAAAACCATTGGCTCAGTTGTGATCATGTGACTCTCTGCCTCAAAACAAGGAGAGCATGCATGCCGCATGATACTTAATGATATTTAGTGTTCATATATCAAGACTCGCTCATTTATCAAGACAAAATGTATTAAAAAGTTTTGCTCGTCTTGCGGAATGCTCGCAAGCCAAGATACTCGCAGTCCGAGGTTCCACTGTATAGTTATTAGGAAGTTTTACCTGAGAATCTCAGATACATTTTCAGGAACCCAAGCTTTTTCAGAAAATCAGGAACCTTTTCAGAAATTTCTTCCCCAGAAATTAGGCACCTAGAAATAAAACAAATGTTGTTGTTTTTTTTTTTGTTTTTTTTTAGAAAACTAGGAACCTTGACAAGAACCTTTTCAGGAACTTTTTTCTTCCCTTATAAAACCAAAAACTTTTTTAAATTAACCTTTCGCAAAGTCCTTTTTGATTTTTATAAAATTAGCAACCTTTTCATGTACTTTTATTACAAATTCTCAGATACATTTTCAAGAATTTTTTTCTTTCTTTTCTCATAAAACTAAGTACTCTTTTAAGGAACTTTTACCTCAGAATCCCAGAGGCATTTTCAGGAACCCTGGAAGGAAAATCTATTTTATTGCTTTGTAAAAAAAAATAGAAACATGGACGTTTGGAAAACAAAAAATCTTTCAGGAACTTACCGTACAAATCAATTTTTCCGGAGCCCCAAAACAGAGACAGTATCATGTTACCCACTGTAGGGGGTGAGAGGGAGGGTTCAAAACAAATAAAGTAGAACTTTCTTTTCCAAAAATTTGGAAACTTTGCATTGACTTTTTCTGAACTTTTCAGGAATCACAAACCTTTTTAAAATCTTAAAAACCTACTGACTGTTTTTAAAAACCCTAATTTATTTTCTCAAGAGACGGCAGATACTTTTCAGAAGCTCAGCAATAAAGCAATCTCCTCAGAAACCTTAAAGGTTTTAATCAGAGAACCATAATGCAAACCCAGAAACCATTTCAGGAGCCATTTTCAGAACCTAAGGACGTTTTTGTGGTGAACTCCGAAACTTTTCTAGAATCTGGTTAAGCTTTTTAAAAGAAATTCCCAAACATTCTCTTGAAAATCTTTAAGAACCTTGGGAACAGTTGAGAGAAAGAGAGAGAGACGACAAACACAGTATTCCAATAAAAATCCACTGTGATGATCAAGTCTTACCAGTTAACCATTAAGAGAACGCAGAGACTTACTGGAAAACAGCTGCACAGACAGTCATATGAAGAAATCCTAGCCACAGTGTGTGTGTGTGTGTGTGTGTGTGTGTGTGTGTGTGTTTCAGTGGGATCGATGATCAGGCTGGAGGGCAGGTCTCGGTGTAAACCTCATTATTGACGCTTTGTTTTTAACAGCCAGAGATTAACACGGCACGCTGACCTTTCTCACTCTTACACACGCACACACATGCACACACACACGTATGCACATGCACCATCTCTGTCATTCTCTCTCTCTCTGACCCCTCCCTGACCCATCTGTGATCGATGGCGAGAGGCGGCGGTTGCCGTGGGGATGGACTGAGCTGGGATGTTAATGCCATGCAGTCTATGCTGCTCCCCTCTGCGTGTACACACACACACTCACACACACACACGCACACGAGTTGTGGAGGAAACGTGGAGTGTGTGATGCGCATCCTGTTGTTGACGCACGAATCGATGGAGCGACGCTGCGTTGTCGAGATAGATAAATAGATGAGTGGAGCAATAGAGCGAAGAGAATCATTTAACACCGCAGGGGGGATTTAAAACCTGAGCGAGAGAGACAGAGACAGAGAGAGAGAGAAAGAGAGAGAGAGAAAGATGATGAAAACGAGAGAAAGATACGAAACAGAGATTACAAAGAGAAACACATGATAGCCGTACAACAAAAAAAGAAAAGCTGCAAAAGAAAAAAAACTTCTATTTATTTATTTATTTTTTAATGAGAAGCGTTTGATGTTTCGTCCTTTGACCAATCAGCAACGGTCTCATAAAAACAAGCTCCACCCCCAAAAAGAGTTCCTGATCTGCACAAAAGTACCAGCAGGAACTAAAAACAGCATGAGGGTTCCTGAGATAATGAAAACAAAGTTCCTAAAAGGTTACTGTTTGGTGGTTGTTCCTGCACACTGTGATGATGAGCTTGAGTCTGGATGAAGTTCCTGAGCCGCTGAAAAGCCACACTTAGAAACAGAGTCCGTGCAGAAAAGGCAAATATTTGCTTTATCATTTGATAAACTCTGATTATCTAACGCGTTATTAGCTAGCTAACAAACAGCCATCGGTAACGCTGTTGCATGTGAGGATGAACGCTACGTGTCTACAAACCGCCCCATGCTTATGTTCGGCTCGAGCTTGTGCCATTAGGTGTTATTTCGTCACGCTTCTCCTGAACACGACAGCGAAGTGACCGACTTCTCCAATCTGCCAGCCGTTTGTGCGGAACTCTAAGAGCGCCCCTAATTGACAAATTTGGTTGTTGCGTTGTGCGCGTTGAAGCGAGGCAGGCGGACCTGAACGAGAAAATTAATTGCCCGTTCTCAAGAGATTAAGCTGCGACACACACACACACAAACACACACATACAGACACAAACACACATAGACACACACCCTAATCAGCCTTGGCGCCCAGAGCATATTAGAGCACGGCTTTGTGGGAAATGAAAGCTCGCATGGTTGCCAAGTCCACAAGTAATGCGCAAGCAGCTTGTCGGATAATAGACAGACGGGTTCTCACAAGCTTGTCCCAATGTGTATGTGTCTGTGTGTGTGTGTGTGTGTGTGTGTGTTTTGCATAAACAATGTGCTAGGATGCATTCTTCACTATTATAAGTTGGACATGGTGTGTTCTGATTGGCCGAGAGCAGTTCAGTAAGACCCAGTTTATAAAGTCGCACTAAGGAGACAACCTTAATCACACGCAGTGTTAGTTTACTGAAGTGCAGGAAGTCACCGCGGTTTATGATGACCAGAGACGGGTGAGACATATGAGAGCAGGATGTTCAGTAAGACCCTTACACAACTCTGATTCGAGTCCACAGGGGGCGGGGAACGCTGCTGAGGCAAAGTGGTCAGGGGTGGCCTGAGTGTTGGTAAAGCAAAGGGATGGAATGGACAAACGAAGGGAGTAGAGCAAATAAAACAAATTTGGGGGGCTAGTTAAAAGACGGTGGGACTTGTTTTTAACAATGATTTGACCAAACAAGTTGGACGAGGTCACCTAATAAAACAACTAGGTTGGAAAATTAAGGAGAGCAGATTATTTAGTAAAACACAGAGTGTAGGCTAAAAAAAAAAAATAATAATAATAATTGTTTTAAAAAGGGGCGGGGCGTGTGTGGCTCTGGAACAAAGGGGGGGGGGGTGACTATATGGTAAAGCAAAGAGGTGGTGGGGGGGGGGGGGGTATTTTTGCTTATTGCCAAGAACACCCAGGTATCCTAACTGCACACACACACACATAGACACACACACACAAAGCACCAATACTGATGATTTTACACAGGGGCATCTGCTGGAAGCCCACCAAAAAAACTTTATTATCAGAATTTTATCTCTCTCTCTCACACACACACACACACACACACACACACGTATAAGAGTCTGGACTTTGTCAAGGCATACTCAAGATATTGACAACACACACACACACACACACACACACTGCGTAATTTTCCATATGACAGCGTTGGCATTTAAGCTCCTAAGCATGATGAGTTAAATTTAATTTGCCACTAATTGCCCCCCGCGACCCGCCCCCTCGCACGCGCACGCTGCCTTCAGCACAATCAGGATGGTTTAATGAACGCACCTGCCCCCGCAGGCCCGCGCGCGCGCGTGTGTGTGTGCGTGCGTGCATTTCTGAGACATGCCTTGCATCGAAGGTTTGTCTTTGATCGTCAAAGTCACACACACACACACACACACAGAGCTCTTTATCTCTCCCTGAGGCTGTACTCTCTGCGTGGCGCGACACATGGCAGGTTTAAGCACTGACCTGAGAATTATACCTCCTCTCTTCCTCCCCTCGCGCACACACACACACACTCTCTCTCTCTCTCTCTCTCTCTCTCACACACACACACACACACACACCACTCCCCTCGTGCAGTTCTGGGGCGCTAATAGATCTCTTATGATGGTCGGAGGAAGAGAGAGAGGGAGAGAGAGAGAGAGAGAGAGAGATTAAGGCCGAATTAAACCCGCGCGTGACCGTGACGCGTCTCCGCGCCTTCAAACAGGCGCCGTTTAATCCGCGCGCGCGGGACGCTCCGCTGCTCCCTGTGACACATAAATCAATTGCACGGAGGCTCGTGCGTGCTGGGAGGCGTGTGTGTGTGTGTGTGTGTGTACGTGCACCAAATCTCCATCCTTCAATCTCCTCCGCCAAACACGCGGATAAAACCGGCGTCTGCAAACAAACGCACCGGGGAGAGAGAGAGAGAGAGAGAGAGATGGGGTGGACGAAAGATGAAGGCGCGAGCGCACGCAGAATCTCAATCAGCACGTGGTCGCTGCGTTCTCCTCGCACGAGACGGCAGGGCGCTCGCCTCGCACCGCACGCGCACACGCGCCGCATCGATCAATTAATTAGCCGGCGGTGTTCAGATCCGCCGGAGCTTTTCAATCACGCAGAGAGCGCGAGAACGGGAGAGATAGAGAGGAAAAGAAAGGGCGAGAGAGAGAGAGAGAGAGAGAGAGGAGCGCAGGAGGAATCACCATCCCTCTCATTATTCTCTCTCGCGCGCTCTCGTCAACCGACAGCTGAATGAATAATGTGCGCTCCACGAGGCATTTCACTGCACGGACCGGAGAGGGGAAAAGGATAGAGGGAGGGAGAGAGAGAGAGAGAGAGAGAGCAATAAAAGCTTTGGGTCCTCGGAGGCGCGCGCTGACTCAGGGGCTGCATATATCAAAATGAGAGCAGGGAGGGGGGAGAGGCCGGGGTGGGGTGGGGGTATGGGGGGGACGCGGAATTATCTGGCGCGCTGCGTGCGCGTGGAGAATACAAAATCTCACACATTTGCTTGCACACACACACACACACACACACACGCTGTTGTCTCTTTGCACACCAAAAGGGAAAAAAGGACGTTGATGTATTTGTGGGTTGCATCCAAAACCTCACACACTACTGAAGCATGAAATGTCAAAAGCGACAACCGGCGTTAACGTTTACGTAAAAAAAAAAAAAAAAGTGAAACTTATTTTGGGACTAAACGCACAAACACTTCCTACGGAAATTAGCAATTTTCTACCAAGCTACCTGATCCGGTACCGTTCAGAACCGAACCCACAACCTCACTTCACTAGTTCCTGCAGCCATGTGAGCGGAACGTGATGAAACACTGCGGATGAAATTCGCAAAAAAGAAAAGCGCTAATCGTGAAATTATTCTTTGCTCACACAATTTTATTAGTGGTTATATAGTTATTGGGACCAAAGATTGTTGATGACTTTATAGAGTTTAATCACGTGATCCCATCCCAGAGTGTGGACCCTGCTCCGCCACTAGGATGATGGCAAAGTCACATAAGAAAACCCGCAACATCGCTGGTCCGAAATTTCGTTGTCTAATATTGAATAGCTAACACTAGCTAGCTGCCACCTTTGTCTACATTCTGTGTTTGTGTGTGTTTGTGTGTGTGTTTGAGAGTGCAAGACAAGGAGAGAAATAATAAAAAAAAACAAAGTGGGGCCATGAGAGGCAGTGATGTAGAAAGACAGACAGGTGGAAAGACATATGAAGAATAAAGCAGTGAGACAGTTCTGATAGGACAGCATGTAAAACAGTGAGACTGACAAAGAGCGAAACAGGATAAGAAAAGCAGTGAGACAGTGAGCGTTCTGGTGAGATAGATGAAGAGAAGCAGTGAGACAGATGGAGGGTGAGACAGTAAAAAGGTTGGAAAAATGAAACAGAGGAACGTGGTGAGATAGAAGAGTGAACCAGAGAGTAAGAAAAGACAGGTGGGATAAAACAATGAGGCAGGATAAATCATAATAAAGGGTCAATTAATCAGAGAGTGAGACAGGGGGGTAAGAGAGTGAGGAACCATTTTAGAATGAGACAGGAAGTCAGAGTGAGAATAAATAAAAGAGTGAGACAGGGAGTGAGAGCGGAAAACGAATCAGAGAGTGAGAGGGTGAGACAGGGAGTGAGACAGAGAGTGAGACAGAGCATGTAAATTCAACAGTAAGACAGGGAGTGAATGTACAAATGAATCAAAGTGAGACAGGAGAGTGTGAACCAGAAAATATGAGTGTAAAACAAAGAGCATAAAACAGAGCACGAGAGAGTGAGAAAAATAGGAAGGAGTGAGAGAGACTGAAAAGCAGAGAGTGAGACAAAGCATGAGAGAGAGAGAGAGAGAAAACAGAGCAGAGAGTGAGACGGGGAGAGTGAAGGTCTCGGTAGAGTGAGAGTGAATGAACGTGTGCTCTCTAGAGCGCTGTCTCCGGTCTACACCGGCTCTCGCGCACTCACACGGCCGCACGCGAGCGGACTGGAAAATTAATTCAGGCGGCGCGGAGGGGCGAAGCGCGCGCTGTGCATACTAATATCAGCGCGTGCAAGGACTCCGGCGGCGCACACACACACACACACACACCGGAGTCGAGGATGAGAGGCTGTGTGTGTGTGTGTGTGTATGACACACTGCGGGGCCTCTCTCAGCTTCTAACTGCTCTTTAATATCTGCTCCGCCGTTTCTCCCTAATGAGCGCCTAACGATCCTCGCGCTATTACGACCATCCTCTCGCGCGCGCTCGCGCTGCCGTTACCGTTTACCAGCAGCCGCGGGAAAAAAAATAATAAGTAATAAAGAGAGGAAGCGCTCATCTGCATGCGAAAGGTCACGCGGCTGCTCCGGTAATTGGCTTCCGCCGCTCCAACAGACAGTCAGTCAGACAGACAGACAGACAGACAGACATCGCGCGCAGGAGCGGTATGAAGGCGCGAGCGAGAGGCGCGGTCCGGCCTCTCACTTCACACGCCGCGTGAACACCCGCGCGCTGCACGCCTCCCGCCACCGGCGCTGTTTGTTTTTCTTCTTGCATCGTTAGTTTTTATGTGCAGACAGGAGGCAGAGAGAGAGAGAGAGAGAGAGACAGGGGTAGAGAGACAGAGAGACAGACAGCTCAGTGTTCTCCACGTAATAAAGCACTCTACATGCTCACGCGCTCGTGTCAGTCGCACAGCCGGTAAAACACCGCACACATCATTACTGCTGCACCATCACACCTGTCTCACTGCCTTCATGCTAATGTGGAACTGTCTCACTGCTCATCCAGCGGCTCGCACTCTGTCATTTGGACACCTGTCTCACTGATATCTGATCACCTGTCCAAACATACAAACTCACATTTTTGTGATTTCGCATCCAACTTCACTACTGCTCACCCATCTCACTGCACACATGTCTCACTGCTCAACTGGCTCGCTGCTTAACTGTCTCACTGCGCACATGTCTCCCTGCCCACCTGGCTCACCGCTCACTATCTGATATCTGATCACCTGTCCGAAATTACAAACCCACACCAGAGGGATTTTACAACCACCTTCACCACTGCTCACCTGTCTCACTGCTCACGTGTCTATCTGATCACCTGATCAAACCTACAAACTCACATCTCAGCAACTTTCCATCCAACTTCACCACTGCTCATCCGTAACCTCACCTGGATCACTGCTTACCTGTCTAATTGCTCATGTTTATATGCAATTACCTGACTAATGCTAACCTGTCTTACTGCTCACATGTCCCTCTGATTATCTAACTGATGCTAACCTGTCTCACTGCTCACCTGCCTCTCTGATTACATGATTAATGCTTACCTGTCTCACCTGTTACCTGTCTCTCTGATTACCAGACCAATGGAAACTTGTCTCAATGCTCACCTGTCCCTCTGATTACCTGGCCAATGCTAACCTGTCTCACTGCTCACTCGTATCTCTGATTACGTGTCCAAAGCTAACCTTTCTCACTGTTCACTCGTCCACAATTATCTAATCAATTCTAATCTGTCTCACTGCTCACTTGTCCCCATTTACCTAATCAATTCTAATCTGTCTCCCTGCTTACTTGTCCCTCTGATTACCTGACGATTACATGACCAATGCTAACCTGTCTCACTTGTTACTTGTTTCTCTGATTACCTGACCAATGCTAACCTGTCCGACTGCTCACCTGTCTAACAATAACCTGTCTCACTGCTTACCTGTCTCATCTGTTAGCTGTCTCTCGGATTACCTGAGAGGGTTAAGGATCGCTAAACAGCGTTGACCTTTTTAACTGTGCACTTGTATGCCTGATTACATTGCTAACCTGTTTCACCCATCACCTGTCTCTCTGATTATTTGTCCAGTGCTAACCTGTCTCCCCTGTTGCCTGTCTCTCTGATTTCCTGACGAATGCTAACCTGTCTCACTGTTCAATAGTCTCTCTGATTACCTAGCCAGAACATTATCTGTTCATTCAATTGAAATGCATAAAGACCTATGTTTAAGTGTGTGTGTGTGTGTGTGTGTGTGTGTGTGTGTGTGTGTACAGGTGGTTAGTCGTCATTCAACACTTCCCTCCTTTCTGTTCTTATCTACATAGAGGCCACATTGCCGCCGTTGAATCTTAATTATTGAGATTTGGTTGCCAGGCAGTAATGTAAATATGAGCTTGTCTGTGTTTGCGTGTCCCTTTTTCGCTTTTTCACACACGTGCACACACACACAGACACACACACACACACACATTAAATATTAGACACAGAGAGAGAGAGATAGAGAGAGAGAAACCTATTTTTCTACACAGTTTCAGCCACTTCCTGTAGAGGTCCTGAGAATCTGGTCCCCGGTTCTCCCAGCATGCTCCAGTGTGTACCGGTGCACTGACAGGACGGCTAAATTGTGTTACCATAAAATTACGAATGGCGAGAATCATGATGACTTTCAACGGAAGACGAGATTAGCATGCAAATGTTTCGATGTGGATACAATTATGGAGAGGGAAAAACAGATTAATCGTTTGGAGGAAGGGCAAAACGGCAATTAACAAAGACGCGGTTAGGGGGACTTTTCTCGATGCCTTGATTTTCTCATAAATGTTTAATAACACACACACATACACACACTCACACAGGATGGTGGACAAGAAATAAGTCTTTCGTTCCTTTTATTAGCAGAATGAAATGAGTTCCCGACACAAACCCAGGTTTTTACTCATAAAATGTACCAGCAGAATAGAGAAATTTTAAAAAGTAGCATAAAAAAATAAGCATCGCTTGATTAACATAAACAGATTATTTTAAAAAAGAAAAAAACATTCCCAAGCTATCTCTGGCAACTAGTAACTGCCAAGCTAGTTAGCTACCTTAGTACAACTATTCACAATAAATAATTCTACCGCACATACATTTTTTTTGTTAGAAATTTGAAAAAATTCCCAGCTAATAAACCAAATATTCAAGTACTATGACAGCACTATTTAAATTGCTACAGCTAGCAATGACACAATTATTAGGCAAATTGACTAGCATTTAAAAAAAAATTCTGCAACGTGCTAGCGATATAATTTATTGTCTTATCTTTCTTTTTTATTTGTGTGGTTTCTAATCCATGCTAAGTGTAATTACGATGTGACTTTATTCATACTGAAAATTCGTCTAGAAATTTTGTCCAAAGTAAAGTTTTTTGATCCACTTTTGAGTAGATTTTCACTTGTTTCCATGCTCAATGCGTTCACGTCTCCTGAATATGACTAGCACGCTAAATCAATTAGCGACATTTTCAAGAACACTGAGGCGTCTAAATGATGGTTAAAAATCTTTTAATCCCTTGATATTTCACCGCTACAAAGTCTTTAATAACTTGCTAGATCACTCCTTAGCTAAGCTTAGCGCAATGGCAGAATGTGAGGTTTATCTGAGGCACAGTTATTGCTAGTGAGAATTTTTTTAGCTAGTTTAACTATGTGTGTGTATGTTTGATTAGTGGTAGCTAGCTAGTCGATTATAAATATTCTATTTCTTGTTGGTTCTTAAAAGTTTTAAAGATTAGGTTTTTCAGAGTTTGCGCTGGCTAGCTCACGTATATTAGTCATCCTTCGTGACCTAGCTTGTGTTTAGTGACTTTACCATCCCAGGCGGAAAAAAAGGCTGATTTTGAAGATGTAATGTGTTAGTCAATCAGGAGTCATGTTTTCTTTTTCCTTGTGGGTGGAGTTTAAACAAGAGCATAGCATAATTGTGTGGTGTTTCCCTGATGCAACTTCATAAAATGAAAATGTGTGTGTGTTCTCATGCTCGCGCCGCACAACGAGCGAGCGCTGATCATCTGCGTAATTACTCCGTCATTATGTCATTAGACACGAGCTGGTCTGTACGGAGAGAGTATAGCGGGGAAAAAAGAAAAGAAAAACTCTTCTTCTTTTTCTTTTTTTATTGTTTTTGTTTATGTTGCAGACCGCCTCACTGAAAGAACTGTAAAAGCTAGGCCGCGTTGAGTGACTGAGGACGGCTAGCAAGAATTTGTTCACGTGTTTGTGTTTGTGTGTTTGTTTTTTACACACCCACAGGCAGGAAACGTGGTGTTGTTGAGCCGAGGAGGGAGGGGAGGGGGGGATGTGAAGGGGGGGGGGGGGTGAAGAGGAGGGGTGTACGGCGGGGGGGTGGGGGGCGTTGTGGGACAAAAAAATCTTCCTCTTGCTTCCTGCAGGTGAACAGCAGTAAACTGGCCTGCTGAGAGTGTCTGACACACACACACACACACACACACATGCTCTCCTCCACCCACCAATTTCCTTCCCTCTCTCAGTTCGGCGTCTCCTCAGCCTCATTTCTCTCTGCTGCGCATTCCTAGCACTCTGTCCTTCCCCTCCTCCATCTGCCAACAAACTCTCTCTCTCTCTCTCTCTCTCTCTCTCTCTCTCTCTAATTCACTCTGTCTGTTTTTCTCTCAAGCTGCTGCTACTTTTCCCTTCTCCCTCGTTTTTACCCCCCTATTTCTTTCTCCGCCTGATAGGACGCAAACACCGGTAACGTGACGTACGCTGGCAGTTTGCACAGGCAGCCTTGAAAACAAGCTCTCTCTCTCTCTCTCACACACACACACACACACACACACACAGAACCTCTCTCAGGGCGTCGAGCGTCACGTACGTTGGCTGTGTTTGCCTGCTGCCTCCCTGCTTATCACAACTGTCAATCAGGGGCTGTGACACACACACACACACACACACACACACACGAAACACACAGCTGTGACCCATCGTGCTGCCGTGTAGCCTGTAAACACCCTACACACACACACACACACATACACACACACACACATACACATACACACACATACACATACACATACATACACCATTTCTTAGATTTAGTTCATTCGAATATATGTATGTTTAAAAACAATGATAATACAAATTATACACAATTATTTTTTTTTCTTTTCTTTTCTTCTTTCGTTTTCGTCACAGCATTGACTTTGTTATAAGGGGAATTGATTTCTTACTTGTCTTGCAGGAGACCCGGGTTCGATTCCCACCTGATGCCCAAACCCCACGCCCAGATAAAATGGGAAGGTTGCGTCCGTCAGGACATCGGGCGTAAAACCCGTGTTGCTGTTGAGTGGATCAGATGGTTCACCGTGGCGACCCCTTAACTGGAACAGCCAAACGACTGATATAAAATTCAATTTGTTTTCTGTTAAAATTTTATTTTTTGTTTAATTAAATTCCTAATCAAATATTTTTTTGCATATAAACTGTATTAAAACATTTTAAAATATAAAAATCAATAAAAGTTTACTGTTTTGTTGTAAATACTGTTACGCTCTTACATTTTTGTTTCACGTACACTTTTCTGCTCATGAGTTTCAGAATCTCGTCCCCTATTTATGCAACACGAAGCTTTTATACATTATGGCTTGTTTTTTTTTTTTACCAACATGGGAACATGGTTTGTTTTTTTTAAACTGTTAGGACTAAGTAAACTTGGCACCATAACATGTTTGACATGGAAAAGATTTGAACAGTTTGGCAGCGAAATGAGATCAATCCAATCAGTTTTACAGTTTTAAGATAAACAAGTTTTTTCAAATGAAGCAAGAAGTATTACAAACTGATAGAGGATGTTCTGTGCAGGTTATAACAGTATTAATAAGCACAAATGACAAAATGTCATGTCAACAATTGTTTGCATTATATAGGTATAAATGAATTTTGTGTTATTTTGCACAACACTGTAACTCCACCTCCACCACTCCAATAAATCAGCCTGCAGTTGTACATTTCATGGACGTTAAGTGATGCAACGTTCTTCAAAAATTCCATGAACACATTTAATTCATTCACAAAAGCAAGTAGTGAATGTTTTGCTTGAGAAAGAATCAATGTGATTGGCTTTTCACAACTCATCAACTTTTACAAAAAAAATCTAGCTACTACATGTGGTTTGCCTAAAACTGTGAATTTCAAAGCTTCTAAATGTAAGACATCTAGCAATTTGGAAATTTAGCACTTCGTTAGAGACAAACTTGTAAGCTAGAGGGAAAAGATTGCCAAAAAGATGAACAGTCCCAAAAACGGGAAATATTATAATGTATAAACATTAAAATCCATTTTAACTGAAAAAGAATGGCCAAGGCTTCTTATATACATGAACTTCTACATTCCACTTTAAGATTTGTTACAGGAGCCGATATTCCGTATGTTTTTTCTCTGAATCACAATTTGGTTGTTGCTATTAACTTGATACTGACATCAAATTAGGGCCACCTCTTGTACTGAGCATATGTACTGAATAAGAGGTCATTTGAGATTCAGGACATTCTTACACTAAGCACAATTAATTTGTATCCTGTCCTCCCCACTCTCATTGATCACTCAGGTTTGTTGACGGTGAGGTGATTGGTTGCTTTACATCTCAGTTCCCCCTCATGTCTGTGTTTCCTTCTGGCTCTCCTTTTTAGTTATGATGTCATAGTTAGTCCTGCCGGAGTCTCTGCTTGCACTCTACAGTTAATATACATTCACATTATACATTATGTGACTGTGACCAGACCTAACTGTTATCTACCTCTTCTGTTCTCTTTTCCCCTCTCTCTCCTTCCCTCTCTCTGTCGAGCTACACATGTTTGTTCCTGAGCTGCCAGTGATCCAGACTCCCTCTGCCCTCCGGAGCTGTCTGACTCGTCCTGGTGCCCCGCTTCTGGATGGAGATCTCGTCACATGGATGCCCCGTATATCTCCTTGAGATGCGACTGGTGTCTGGGGACAGTTTCACTCTACCATGAAGGCGGTTCTGGCCTCGACAGATGTTGACAGCTGCTTGACTTGCCTGCAGTCACTCGATAGTTCAGGACTGGAATTTCCTACAAGTCTACCTGGGTCTTTAATAACTACCTGGACTCCATATTAACATCAATCAACATCATCTGTTATAGCTGAACTGCCTGCCAACTAACACACAGTATAAATGCAGATCAATCCCTGCTATCCGTTATCACCCAGATGAGGATGTGTTCCCTGTTGAGTCTGGTTCCTCTCAAGGTTTCTTCCTATTACCATCTCGGGGAGTCTTTCCCTCAACACCGTCACCCTCGGCTTGTTTACCAGGGACAAACTGACCATTTTGATTCATACACATTCAAACTTAAATAATTCTTTTGATTGTGTAAAGTTGCATTGTTACGATTACAATTGTTAAAAGCGCTATACAGATAAAATTGAATTGAATTAAATATGATTGTACCATGCCTAGGAACGATTGCTTCCCCATTCCTACTTCACCACGTATTTTTGTTCTCTGTTCTCGGGCACGCTTATTAACAGTTTCTGATACAGCAGGTGGCAGTATACACCTACAAGCCACAATTGAACACAAGAGAAGAAGAGAACCAGGAAGTTAACCATTGCACTACACCTAATTTTTATTGCTATTTCAGAAAAATGCCAAGAGTGACGCTCTCGCGTGCCTTCCTACTGCGTCAGCTATGGCTGTGTCGGAGACAGACAGCACTGATGATATTATGTCTAAACAGCGATGTACTTCCGTTCTCAGGTACAATTGGCTTCCATATCTGATTAGATCCGTGCCTGAGTTTGCTGTATCACTTTCGATATCACCTTCTCCAGAGGACTCGGGTATGGTTCCTGAGCATGGGACAATTGTGCTCACACTGATCAAATTGAACCAGACTTTCGGGTCAAGTGCTTTCAAGAATGATCCCGGGCCCCTAATGTGAAAACGTCCTCAGTTTGTTTTAAACATCTTTGTATACCTCAGTGGGGGATTGACATGTCCTCAGAATGTCTGATTGATTTGGTCTGATGGGGAAATTCTGACAGGTCCCCACTAGGAAAACTTACAGAAAACAAAACAAAACCCTGCAATGTTAATTAACACCACCAAAAAAAATCATAAATAAGGCACAAACTTTTGACATTGCATTAACGAGCTTAAGATCAGAGCTGCATTCAGGTGTAGCATAGCGTTAATTAGCCACAGTGATCATTATGTCAGTAAAAGGTCCTCATAAGGATAGAAAGACCAAAGTGTGTGTGTGTGTGTGTGCGCGTGTGTGTGTGTGTGTAAGGGGTGGGGCGGGCTTAGTCTGTGAGACTGCATGTCTCAGTGTGTAAGGACTGCGTGAGTTCAGTTGTCAGGTGTGTGTGTGTGTGTGTGTGTGGAGTACTTCTGGATTAATTGGTGCTCTTAAAATGTCATGCAGCCACCGCAGTAGAAAGGTGACCGAGCGTCAGACTGACTTTCTCTCTCTCTCTCCCTGTGTTTCAGTACAGCCAGTAATGTGGTTTATTTTTCCACCGGTCTCACTCTCCCTCTACCCTGACACACACACATAAACAGCAGCGTTTCCTTTCCTCAACTAACCCACAGCCACACACACACACATACACACAGAGCAACGGCCGTGTTTCCTCTCCGCCTCCCACATCTGAAGCGTGCACCGCCAGCGAACCTGCCGTGAGCATGATGTCATTATTTCCCCACAGAGAGGCCACAGGGTTGGGTGTGTGTGTAAGCGTGTGTGAGTGAGTGGTGAGTGTGTGTGCGTGTTTGTGTGTGTGCGTGCATGTGCTCATAGTTGTCTGTTGGAAAATTCCTCTGGTAGCTTCACGGAATGTGTGAGTTTACTAGCACTTGGGTGAGAGTTTATAAGTGTGTGTGTGTGTGTGTGTGTGTTCACACTTATGGGTGTAATCCCCCTTCACTAGTGTTAAAGAGGTGTGTGTTATTCAACTGTGCATATGATAAGCAGTAAACTTAGCGGCATAAATTACGACAAATCCGTAATTTTAAGTGTGTATTTCTGGATTGCATTTTTACGGGGACCTGGTCTGACACCTGCATTGTGGGGACCCATTGTATCTGGGGTCCATATTTGTTTGTATGTTTAATTTTTGTTTATGTGCATTACTACACTGGTGACTTGTATATGTTTCTCAGACACCATGCAGAAAATTTTAAGAGACCTAGCAACAGGCTGCTATTTTACACTATAGCAAAAACACGACACAACCAAAACATAATAACGAGCTGATGAAAAAAAAAAGAATCCAGCACACTGTATTCCTGTGGTGTGAAACTAATATTAGGGTGGTAGAATATGATGCTAATAAACTGTAAAATATAAAGCAAAGTTATTCTGTTTTAATATTTAGTTTTATTACCTTTTAAGAAATGTGTACTATATACTAGTATATTATGTGCAGCTCAACATCGTTGTTATGTGTGTGAATTTTTGAGAACATGCTGCAAATTGCAACCAGCTAGCAAACTTTTTTTAAATCTAATTTTTGTGCATTTTATTTTCACTATTTTCTAAACTATAAAACAACAAATATTTTTAATATCACAATTTTCTTTAAGTTTGTATGACTTATAAAGAATAAAGCTGTGGTGTGGAAGAATTTCTTTAAATTTCTTAGCAATGATGTGAGAAGGTATGAAAAATTAACTTACATTTAAAATCAAGTTTGTTTGTTTTTTTGTGCCAAAATGTAAAATTTGTCCAAAAAATAATGTAAAATTTCAGGGAACCACTTAGTACAACAACATGACCTCAAGTGTGATATCGCTTTTATACAACAGTTCCACAAACACCATTTATTATCAACAGATTATGATTTTTTTTATCCGGTTATTTTGCTCCACCCACACATTACCCTAACCAACTGTGACTGGCGGAACTGGCGACTAATAGTTACTAAGCGACATTTACTGTAATTAACAGGAGGTGAGAGTGGTGTTGAACTCTTAGCGATACTCTGTAGTCAGAAGGTGAGAAGAATAAACCCTGGAGGTGATGGACAGTCCTGAGAAACTCACCAGATTCACTTTATATTTCCACTTATTCCACTTTAGAATATCAGCTCCATTAACGTCAAGGTTCTGGGGTCAAATAGTTGTAAATGGAAAGCTAGTGCACTATGTAGGGTGTAAAATCCCTTGTTCCACTCATCAAGTAGTGCCCTTGATCAGGGGTTAGAGAGGGATTTGGGATTCAGCCTTGTGTTAGATGCTTGTTAGCTTTGTAGCTAAGCGTTAGCCGTGAACAGAACGACGCGGACGGTTCAGAAGCGATTCAAGAGGACTTAGAAGTGATTAGTGCAGAGACGGCGTGTTGTTTAAGACGCCATAACGTTATCAGATGTTTGTTCTTACTGAAAGTGCTTCTGTGACTGGGTGTGAATGTGGGTTTAGTCAGACAGCTGCTCTCTCCTCAGTACTGCGGACCGTACAGACCTACTCTCACCCACGCTGAGACACACAGTTAGTGTCATTAACCACTGGACAACACCTGGGACACGCCCACTTAAACAGATAGTTGCACCTCACAGTGCTGTTACTGTCTATTATCAGCACTCATAAACACCTTGTGTCCAATCAGATAACTCGGTCAGAACTATCTTTTGCATAAATTGAACAACTTTTTTGTTTGGAATAAAATAAAATTTGCTTTATTTCCCATTTCAACAAATATTGTCCAATTGTTTAATACAAGACATTTCTGTGAGCTAAAATACAGAACAGAATTTATGGACGGATTCTAGGTCTACGATTTACAGTCATCACCCCTCTAGTGTATGTAGCTCCTACACTGCCAAAGTGATATTTTAGAAATATTTGACAAATATCTTGCACTTAGTCTACTAAATTTATCTACTACTGTATTTCCTATTATCAGAAATAAAAAATGAAGCAAACACAAGCTATACCTACTTTTAGACATATTCCATAAAATGTTGTCAGCATAAATTTCTAAAAATTAATGTTTAAATTTGCAAATTTGTCTGGCAGAACAAGGAAATTTAGGCAGTTTTTTTTAACAAAGTACAATATCTCTAGAAATAGATAATATTGTATTATATTTAAAAACAATTTGATAATTAGACTAAATTCAAGATGTTTTTATCCTGACAAGTACAACACGTGTGTATGTGTGCATATGCATGTGTGTGTGTGTGTGTGGGGGGGTGTTAATATTTAAGCTGTAATTTAGTCTCTTCTACGCATGTGTAGATGCTTCCTTTAAAATCATAGAGTACATTTTGATTTTTTTCTGTATGTGTGTGTGTGAGTGTGTGTGAATGTGTGTGTGCCCCTGCTGTCAGGATGTGAGTAATGGTAGCTGTAGGTCTCTCAGTCCCGACGGGCCTGAGTGCTCTATCACAGCTCTGCCCTTCATGCACACACACACACACACACACACACAGCCTCGCTCGCTGTGAATATTAACGCCTGTGTGAGTGCCTGATTGACAGGCAGCATGGTTGCCGGCCGATTAGCTGCCGCGGATGTCTGAGTGTCGGGTGTGTGCGTGCAAGCGCCAGGGTCAATTACAGAGGTCAATACAAACGCATACGCGCACACTCAAACATACACACACTTACACCATCTACTTAACACACCTCTGCCTTGTCAGACACTACACACACACACACACGCACACACTCACCTTTCATCTTATCGCACTCTCACTCACGCTCTTCACCGTATGTTGTCTGAAATCGTTCATATTCATTAACTTCACGTGTTGTTTATTTTGTTCAACAATGAAAAGAAAGATTAATCAGAGGATTAATCACGTTTTTAATTATTAGCCACTTGGGCAGTGTTTGTCTAACATTAGGCGAGAACGATGTTGTGTGACTTCAGTAAGGAAATGGAGCGTATAATTCAGTCACTGTAAGATAGCGAACTGAAGTCTATGGCTGCTGGTACAACTTGGGCGGGTAGCTCTGGCTAGCATGCTGAAGGTTTTGAAAGGAATGCTAACTAAACACATAAACTAGCAACAGCTGTTACTATTACATTTTAGACACATTATTAAAATTAATTTGTTCTATGGAGAGGTTTGGACTTTGTTTATAGAATTTTTTTTTAAACTTATTTTTCAAGTTATTGACATAAGGATTAAATGCAGATAATTAAAGTAACCAGTCAATAAAATAATATCTATTAAGGCACTTTAATATATTAAAAATAGTCTCCTGAGAAAGGCTCCAGGCCCCCCGGCAACCCTGAATACCAGATAAAGTGGTGTAGACCATGAGTAAGTGAGTGAACTTGATGTAACGTAACAAAATGACAAAATCAAGAACCTCACTTTGAGAATTGCAGCCTTTTCAATACCTAATTTTTACTTTTTTAACAGATGAATATTATCTACATAGCTTGTTAGTCACCATGAAAAAAAATTTTTTTTTGAAAGTAAAAATAGTTAGCTATTAAATAAAATTTTTAGCTAAAATAATAATAAAAAAAAATTCCTGGCAGAAAATGTTCCTTCTTTCTAGATACCTTCATATTAGAGAAAAATCTAATATGAATAGAATAAGTTGAAAAATAGTTAAAATGAGAAATAACTCATTTTATATTTCGTTTGTTGTAATCTTATAATAAATATAAAAACATTTTTACTTTAAATAAGATATGTTCACTAGTTACGTTGTTTTTAACAATGATGTCATGTGCACTCTCTCCGCGGCCAGCACTATGACCCGGAAGTAGTATGGTCACGATTCAGGAAGATTAAATCTTCCTAAAGGAGGCAAGATGGCGCTTCACATTGCTCAATCACTGAGTTTGCCCATGCTGTTTCCGCTGCTACGCCGGTGTTCTCGTGAGTACTCACCACTTTGGGTTTTATTCTTGATTGAGTGTGTTTCACTAGAACGTGGGTTTATGTGTGTAAACTCTTGCTCTTGCTGTGAGAGAGTTCTAATAATAACTTGCGTGGTTATCTCGCCTGTTCGCGCTACTTCCGCGTTTGGGTTTACCATCCAGTCTTCTGGTCCGCCTCCGGTTGCCCTTGACAGAATGACTGATCCAACAGCAGTAAACCCAGCAGATTACGCCCACCTCTGCGATGTGGTGAATAGTCACGCAGAGTTGATTGAGTAGCTAAACAGCGAAGTCGGGGCTCTTTGCAGCAGCGTCCAAGACGTTGCGGCCTTGCGCGCGAGTTGGCGGAGCTGGGGCAGGAGAATGCGGCACTTTGTGAAGCTAACTCTTTTCCAACTAATCTGCCGCCCGTCGCAGCGGCTGCTCACCGCAACCCTCCTTCACTAATTCCATCAGATACTCCACAGACCGGTTGCGCATTGCCCTTCTTGATCGTTGCTGTCCGGGCAGGCAGGTAAGTGGGCCACGGCGGTTCTTCGTTTAGACTTAGATACAGGTCACTCTTACAATGAATTCACCCACCAGTTGAAGCTCACCTTTAAACATCCTGGACTTTAAAACATTGAGGGACTGGCCTCTCGCATCAAGGACGAACTCGCCGGACAAGAGCTTTCTGCTACACTGGAGGGTATAATCCAACTGGCCCTCAGAATAGACCAATGTCTGCTTTCTCGCTCGAGGCCAGCCCGGTCAGTGAGGTCCAGACCAGGCGCTACACCCCTGTAGCTTTTTCTCCAAGAAATTTGACCCCACTCAGCAGCAATACGGAGTAGGGGACCGGGAGCTGGTGGCCATAAAGTGCTCCTTGGAGAAATGGCATCTGCAATCTAGACCGATCACCAAAATCTGATTACCATCCGCAATTTAAAGCAGCTTAACCCAAGACAGGCGCGGTGAGCGTTATTCTTTGAACACTACAATTTCCATCTACTGTACCGCCGGGGGTCCAAAAACACCCCAGCTGATGCCCTCTTTCAACAACATCCCTCCGTAGGGATTTGGAAACGAAGGTTCGCCAGGCACAGGCTGCGGAGACGGAACCGGCAGGTGTGCCGCCTGGACAACTCTACGTACCCCACGCCGTAAGAACGGAGGTATTCAATATGGCCATTCCTCCCCCATCTCTGTAGATCCCGGCACTCGTCGCACCCTCCACTTTATCTGGTGGCCATCCATGGCGAGGGAAGTCGACAAGTTTGTCCAGGCATGCCCAGTGTGCGCCTGGGCAAAGGATACCAACCAGCCAAAGCCGGGGGAACTTCAGCCACTTCCTGTCCCCCGCCAGCCCTGGACTCACATTGCCATTGACCTTATCATGGGCCTGCCGGTCTCCGAAGCGAAGAACACCATAATGACCATCGTCGATCGGTTCTCCAAAGCCCTGCACCTGCTGGCCCTCACTGGACTCCCGTCAGCTAAGAACACAGCCCCCAGGACGATTGTACAACGTAGATGACAAAGAATGGCTGTCAACAAAAAATCTGCACCTCCACACAGAATCTTGAAAACTATCACCCAGGTTTATCGGCCCTTACCCATTCCACACCTCACAGCTCAAACCTTTTACTACTTCCCATATTATATATACTAATGATGAACTGACCAGTTATTTTTCTATGATGTACTGACCAATCAGATTTCTAACTGAAAGTTTTTATGTTAATGTGCCTTTTCTGACATACAGTGAAACCTCAGATTGTGAGTAACACAGTTTGCGAGTGTTCCGCAAGACAAGCAAAGATTATTAAAAAAATTTTAACAATTAAAACGAGCAAGTCTTGGTTTACATGTGTCGAGTATCATGTATCACGGTATTGTATGGTGTTAAATTATGTGTGCACACACACATAAAGGCAGACCCAAACATACACACACACACACACACACACACACAGCTCCTGTGCGCATAAACAGAAACACTTATTTGTCTGGATTTATTTTTCCTTTTTTTTAAAAGGTAAAGTGCAGGTTAATTTATTAAATTTTTACTTTATATTTTGTATTAATTATTTTTATGTATTTATTTTTGGGGCTGTGGAATGAATCTATGAAGTTTCTATTTGTTATGGGAAAATTTAATTTGGTTTATAAGTATTTTGGAATACAAGCCCACTTCCGGAATGAATTATGTTAGCAATCCAAGGGTACACTGTATTATAATTTCTAAATAAATAGCTAACAACAAATTAAAATATCCAGTTAGTGATAATTTTTTTGTTGTTGTCTATAATGCTTGCTCTTTGCAAACAGCTATGGCACATTGCACCTTGTCAGGAGAGGCAAAGGGTAAGTCAATTTACATTGTTACTGTACTTAAGTTCTTGTTGTTGGTCTTTCGGCTGTACTTAAGTAAACACTAGGTAAATATTATTATATATTTATATAATTTACTTTAGTAGTTTTATTAAAAAAATACTTTTTTACTTTTACTCCACTACATTGTACAGGAAATATCTGTATTTTACTATTTCTGCATGGCATTCCGTTACATAACTAAGATAGATAGATAGATAGATAGATAGATAGGTTTTTATTATGAAAAAGGCTTTTTAGTACTTCTTAGTACTTTCGACACTTAAGTGAAGTTAAAGATCCTTTTGCACTTTTACTCAAGTACACATGTAAAAGGAGGACTTCTACTTTTACTTGCGCAATATTTGACTGAGGGTATCTCTACTTTTACTTCTGACTTACGCACTTTGCCCAGCTCTGCATATCAGGATGCATCATACCTTATGCGGCATGCATAATTTTTTAGAAGTAAAATTTTTCAGATGTAATGAGAATTTGCAGTTGCAAAATGCTTAATTTAAAAATTATTATTATTATTATTATTATTATTATTATATCATTATTTAAAAAAAATAATTATATGTGTTGCAGCTTTTAAAACGTAGCGTCATGGAATGCTATGTACCGGTGTTGTGTGCTAATGTATCATTTGAGCATGATAAACAACACTACAGTGACACAATTTAAACCCAAAGTAGCTCCCCACAACACCCCCCCCCATCCCCCCCCCCACTAGCTCAGAACTTTAACCACCGAGCTAGCGCGTGAAAGGAAGAGGAAAGTGGATTTCCTCGAATGCTAATGTGATAGCAGCCATTTTGATTGTGCTATTAAAAAATATTTCACACTCAGGAGTCCCCCCCCCACCCCTCTCTCTTTCCTTCCCCTCGTCTCTCTCGTCTTGTTCATTCAGGGCCACAGATTCGTTATGAATAATGTATTTTCTAATCAGCAGCATAAGGCTGTGCTGGAGTGCATGTGTGTGTGTGTGTGTGTGTGTGTGTGTGAGAGAGAACGAGAGAGAGAGAGAGAGAGAGAGAGAGGCACTACCAATGAAATCACATGGGAGGCAGTTTCATGTTTCTCCAGCGAACCAGAGGTGTGGAACCTTAACACTCGAATAACCAGGTCTTCACCTTCCCTCACTCTCACACACACACACAGACACACACACAAAGTGTAAATCCTGTATGTCTTGCTTTGGATAAATGATTCCAGTAATGCTTGTAGTTTCTTTTTGTTGTGGCTCATCATCACCATCATCATCATTATCGTGCCTCTGACACTGGAGACTCCTTCCGTAAATGTCGCGCTGCACAAGTCTCTGTGCACAAGCCGTTGCTACGGAAACGATACCCTCTCAGAACCAGCGTTCTCGTTGTCCTGTTCTCTTGTTACATTCATCAGACAGGAAATGGGAATGCGATCACTTCCTGTCTCATCTCTCCCTGTGCTTTCGCTCCTCCATCCTCCCCGGTCTGTCTCTCTCTCTCTCTCTCTCTCTGTCTTTCTCTCTTCTGTTCTTTTGGGTCCTGAGGATGATTGTCACTAAACAGCGCTCGTGTAGCCGGTCATGTGCTAAATTAAGCAACACACACACACACACACACACACACACCATGCTCCTCGCTTTCTGGCAGTGCTAATGTGGAACAGTCACGCTGTGACACAGGGGATTTTGTTCACTTGTTTGTGCCCTTGGCATATGTACACACACACACACACACACACACTCACACACATACACACCCACGTGTGAGAAAACATGCCCCCTCATAGACATCCCTTCTAACCGCACTAATGCTCCCAATGACAGCTGTTGACTCCATTCCTGACTCAGTGTGTGTGAGTGAGTGTGTGCGTGTGTTTGCTCGTTCTCAGGTTTAGTGCTGAAAGTGAAAGAGCAGAGAGACACGCAATCGTAATCCAATGGGACAGCACAGGAAACAAAAAAAAGATGCAAAGGAAATTTACAGACGTTCCCTATGTGTACAAGACGTCACCGCGATACCAGGCAGAGTGCTGAGATCAGACACAGAAGCACAGTTACTACCTCGCGCAAAAACGCAGAGACCCACAAAAATAATACGGTTTGAAAACATAACACAAATGTTTCGCACCAAGAGGTCGTAACAGTGTGTGCCGAGACGATGAGGAGAGTGCCGCGAGGACACTCGCGGGAAAGATAAATCATAAAGCACAGGTAATCCTGCAGAAACACAACAACAGCACAGCGATTTAGAATAGAGAGACGCGAGTGTCGAGGTGGAACAAAAGAGATGAGAAAGAGGACAAACTGTGAAAATGCAAACACAAAGAAATAATCACAGAGAAAAAAGGGAGATGCAAATATGTGTGTTGGGGTGTGTGTGTGTGTGTTGGGGGGGGGTTATATGCTAGACCTGTAAATCAGCACAGAGGCCAAACTCTATGGAATCTAAAATAAACAACACAGGTGGAAAATAAGAGGCACAGAAACATCACCGGGCAAAAAATTTACACAGGAGCAACATGGTGAAAAACAAACATTACACAGAGCACAGAGACAGGAAGCATGTAGAGGAAAAGCAGGTGAGATGAAAGTCATAGAGATTAAAACAGACACAAATGAGAGAAACGATGCAGAGAAACTAAACGAACACCACAGCACAGAGACAACGGAAACAAAACTAGTCAAGGAAGCAGCCGGTGGTTAGAGACGAACCAGGCTTCAAAGGAAAAAAAAAAACTCAACTAAACAGCACAGGATAAAAATAAAGACTGGAATGAACACTGCAGCACGGAGAAAAACAGCCAGGAGAAGCGCTGACGAAAAAAGAAAGTAGAGATAGAAATACAGGGGAAATAAAAGACGAAAAAGACGAACTGTGCACAGAAAGAAAAACCGGCACAGAGACAGAAAGGGGAACAAAAAAAATTAATGATACGGAAAACTACAGCGCTGAGGAAAAACAGAGAGACAGAAGTGCTGAGAAAGAAGAAGCGAAGAAAGACAAAATGCACAGGGATTTAAAAAAACCCACAGATACATAAAGAGAAAGACAAACAGCAAACAGCACAGGGACGAAAATAAAAAATAGAGAAGAGGAAGATGCACTGAGACCAAGAAATCAGAGAGAGAGCACAGACAGACAGCACAGTCACAGTTAATTAATGCACAGAGAAAATAAAGTACATTTTAAAAAAACAGGGTGAGACAAGGCAAAGTAATGAGCAGGGTGGGTTTTTTTCTTTCTTTTTTTTTTTTTTACAGAAGCAGCAGCAGACTCGCCGCTGAGCAGAAAGCACGCTGGAACACACACGGCACAGCGAAAAAATAAAAAATAATGAAAAACCACACCGCACAGTTGGAAAGGGAAAGAGGGAAGGAAAAAAAAACCCAGCGCGAGCTGGAGTTCAGGGGGAAAAGCCGCCTCGTGCAGCGCGCGCCGTCTCTGAGCAACAGCGGCAACCGCGAGACTCGTAACATCACAGCGGGGGGGAGGAGTCGAGCAGCGCTCCGCCAAAACGGCTCTCCTTAATCTCCCAGCACGCCTCCTTCTTCCTCCACCTCCATCTCTCTCTCACACACACACACACACATCTCCCTGTGCTCCCTTTCACTCACTCCCGCTCGCGATCTTTCACAATTTTCGACCTAGCTTTGTGCTAACACCCCCCCCCCCAGCCCCCCACACAACACCCTCTATCTCGCTCCCGCTCTCATCCTGCGCTTCACTCATCCGCGTAATGGCGCTAATCCATTACTCTGAAACGTAACCATTTATCAGAGACGCAGCGCGATGAGTGGACTTCGCTCTTTTCTTCACAGGAAAATAACCCCCGACTCTCTCTCTCACACACACACACACATACACTTAGCACTTTGCACAAAAATAAAACAGACTCCGTGTTGTGCTGCGATAGAAAAATAATCAGTGAGCTGCTTTGATGAAGGAGTGTTTCACTTTCCATAGTGGTCTGACAGCAACGGTGTTAAAAAAATTAAAGAAAATTAACCACACAAAAGAAATGTGACAAATTTTGTTGCAGAATTGCATGAAACCGGAAGTATTGCTGAACATTCATTTATGCAGATTTATGCAAAGTGAGTACCGATCTTTCAGTCTGATCCCCTGATTAAAAAGAGTTTAATTGCAGAATTCTCTCTTCCTGTTTGTTCTTGTCTCTTTCTTCTCAGCTCAGTGTCAGACGCGTTTCTGGCTTCTTCTTTTTTTATTTGCATGTCATGACGGCTCACATTCATAATTACAGAGGACTTTTATCTAACCTGAAGGGCGTTTGAACATAAGGGGCTCGGCATCATTTCCGGGAACACTTGACCCCAAGCTCTGGTTCGTTTTGATCAGTGAGAACACAATCATTCCGTGCTCGAAAACCGCGTCCGAAGAAGTGGTCTCCGGGGGAGTGGCATACTCGGGCATGGTTAAAATCAAATATGGAAATTAGTTGTATCAGAGAACAGAAGTATATTGGTACCTCCCCATCTCATGGATTTACACCTTAAGAATTTGCCTTAGCATGCAATGTATTTTCGGCATATGAGTGAGCGAACTGAGCTGAACTGAACACTGGCTAAGTTGCGTGTACTGTACATTTGGGAGACGATCAAAACTTGTTTGTGTCAGTGGATAACCACTTTTTTGTGTTTTTTTTTCCATTTCATGCAAGATTTAGTGAAGACACAGCACCATAGGTCCCAAGAATGTTATCAAGAACAGTAGCAAGAAGGAAATAGAGCTGCTTTCAGTTTGGTTTTTAAAGCACCCGGTGCTGAGAGCATTCATGAATTAAGGTTACGTGAGGTTTAATGACGATTTATTTCATAATATCCTTAATCTACATGTCTTTTCTAAATGTTTTGATTGTTTGTATATGTAATAATATGATTGTAATGTTGGAAATTAGTAATTCATAAGGTTTTTGGGTGGCTGGAACGGATTATCTGTATTTACATTATTTCCTATGGGACAATACGTTTTGCAATAGGAAACTTCATCTTGAGAACTCGCCTCGGGAACTAATTAAATTCGTATGCAGAGGTTCCGTCGTAGATTGCTGTTTAGACGTGATGTCATCAGTACCGTCTCCACTGAAATCTCTGTGTGCGAGTAGCAGATACAGGACAGTAGAAAGGCATGCGAGAGTGTCACTCTTGACATTTCCCCCCCGAAATATCAATAATAACAGGCATAGCACAAAAGTTAACTTCCTCGTTCTCTTCTTCTTTTTGTGTTTAATGGTGGCTCGCAAACCAAGGAGATGCATACTGCTGCCTGCTCTATCAAAGGCTGTAAATACACAAGTGAGTACCCCGAGTACAGAGACCAAAAACAATGTGAAAGCTGGCCAGTGGGGGTGTGAGTTGGGGGGGGATGTCAATCAATCCTGGGCATAGTACAAATCAATCATCTCTAATGTGAAAACACCCTAATGTGGACACATCTATCCTCTGAAATGACACGCATGTGCACATCGATATTGCTTTGCTCACGACATCAGGGGTCAAACGCCACAAGTCTGTTCAAGCACTCATTCTTTTCAAACAACAGACGTGATCTTAGCAGAAATCTGATCAGGGTTTTGCTCTGGAGGAGGGTGAGCAGCGAGTCGGCCGTATTCGTTGAGGTTCAGAAGGAGGAGAAAAGCCAGACGCCTCGCTTTAGCTGTTTTAGCGGCTGTTGCTATGAAATCCCTGCGCTGCCGGTGCTAACTGATGACGTCATGCAAAAAGTCACATGGATTCCGATCTGCCTGTTCTCGTCTGAGTCACTCGACCACATATCAGATACGTATCCAATCTAGGACCACATACGAAAGTGACTCAGGTTAGATATGAAAAAAAACCATCAGACTTGTGTGTTCAGACAGCCGTTAAAAAAGAAAAAAGATCAGATCTGAGTCACTTCTGGCTGGTGATGTAAAGGCAACCTCTGACTCAAATATTATAATGAACCCTAGTCACGGGACAAGGTACAGCCTTTAGAAAAATTTGTATTTTATTTTTTAGGGAAAAAAAATTCCTATTAATTTAATTAAACATTTAAACAATTCTAATTATTTAAACAGTTCAGCCGTTAAAATGATTACACACTTTATGATGATTCTTTAAAGGGAAAATATAAGACAAATTGAACTTTAAGCTTAGCTTTGGAGCTTTTTAGCATTACATATGGAACATATTTTTTTCAGTTTTGAATGTTTTTTGAAAATTTGAAAAGGATTTTCAGCCTTTGTAGGGATATTAAAAAAAAAATTTGATTCAAATTTTGTGCTTTTTGGTTTGATTAGGTTTAACAGCACTCATGTTTACTGTCTGATTTGTCTCTCAAGCAGCCATATTTCTTACAGATTTCAAAGTATTAAAGCGAATTAACAATGACTGTATACTGTGTAACTTGTGTTGTTGATTGTTTAAATGTCCTGCCTTATATAAAAGAATGTAGCGTTTGACCGCCGGAAAGGACGTTGCTGCCCAATGCAATGGCTGGGAGTACTTTATTTTGTACACAGCATGTATAGCATGAGCAGCACATTCACACGAGAACCTACATCCAATTCAGCCTAAGCATTAAGCACATTCAAGACGACACACACACACACACACACACACACCATGGCCGAACCCACTACCCCAAACACCCTTCCCCAACTGGAGAAGGGCCCCACCCAGCGCTCGCGGGCACCGCTGCAGGACTTTCGGGCACCTATGAAGCGTATGGGCGTGGACACTCACAGCTGGGGACGAGATTTTGCTATTGAAGCGACTACGGGTGACGCAGTAACTCGGCTGCACACTGGCTCGGATGGCTGATCACCGCCAGAGAGCCTGGAGAACTGCACGGGGAGAATGTTCTGAGTCAAGGGTTCTACGTCGCACTGGTGCTCAACTCGCTCGCAGTACCGACGGTGCGCTTTGCTGCCAGGCCGTCGGGATAAGGCGCGGCGTTAGCATGTAGGTTTCCCGCTCGGTCTGCTACTGGAAGTTCCGCTCCCTGGGTTTGTGCTACTAACCTGTCCGGCTGTGGTTTGGGTCTTAGCAACCTGGCTACCCCAAAGTTACCACGCAGAGTTCCGTTAGCCAAATTCAGCACCGCACCCCACTTTTCTAAGGGGTCCAACCCCAAAATGCACTGATCCTTAATGTTCCCCACAAAGAATTCATGAGAATAAGCCAGCTCACCTATTTGGACTCGCACCGTGCGACACGCCCGTACCTTCACGTAGCCCCCAGTAACGGTGCGGATGTTGAAGACTTGCTCGTTGCCTAGCCGCGACGGGTAGCCCTGTCCCCTGCTAGGTTCACCTACCGAGCGCCATTGAGCTGCTGGCGGTCGTTTGGCTCTTTCGCCTCGCACAGTGCCTCGGAAAGGGAAGCTGGTGCCGCTAACCTGATGTGCTCGCGGCGCCGCAGCGGTCGGAGTCCCCGGACAAATGCGCGATGAGCTAGCTCTTCCCACTTGTCGTGCTTGAATTCCGGATAGCCCCGGCTCCACACGCTGCGTCCCGAGATCCAGTGCCGGGATCTTCATCTTGCCGCTCCTCTTTGGTCGCCGTGGTGCGCTCCAACTCGTTATTCTCCATCCCACAACATGGCTGAAGCCACTACGCCAAACACCCTTCCCCAACAGGGTGAACACATAGAAACCCCTGCAAGTCATGCTGGTCGTCAGCCGCCGCCCCGCCCCGCCCACGCCACAATAAGATATGCATAAGGTAGATAATCTTTTTTTTCCGTACCAGTGTCCCGTCCTTTAGAGTTTAGACCTTGAGCCACCTATAGCTTCCCTGTTCTCTACAGTCGACTTTCCAGTCCAGTCTTGTTTTGTTTGTGGTTTAAACGAGCCAGTCAGCTTTTCCCCCTATTATGAACTCACATTGCTTGTTGCCTAGTTTTGCTGTTTTGTGGAGGGGCGTGGTTCAACAGTATCTTATTTCCATAGACACTGAAACAGCGTGTTTAGAGGAGGAGTGAAATAAGAGTAGGTACGGCAAAGTGTTATGTCATGCTTTAAGGAATCTCTGAGATCTGTGATATTAAAAATAAGCAAAATACGGGACCTTTAAAGATTATAGTTATGGAACTTGAGCAGGTTATCGAACGCAATAAATATATTTGAAAGGTGAGGTATGGTTTTACATCAGGGCCTGATAAAGGATCTCTAGTACAGCCGTATTCCCATGTGTTGGGTTTGTTCGGCTAATATCACTCCCTACGTGTGATTACATTAGCATGATTGCTAGCTATCGAGATTTGTGCGGCGTAATAAAAGTTTTGGATGTGACACAAAGCGCTGAAGGTTGATGAAAAGGTTTGTGTTTTCTTACACTTTCTTTTCACAGCCAGCTTTCACACCTGCAGTAGAACAAGAGACATAAAAGCATGTGTTAGCATGCAGCTAAACAGCTTCTTATCCCACTGGGGCAGACAATATAATGGAGAGAAAGAGAGAGAGAAAGAGAGAGAGAGGGAGAGAGTGAGATGCATGACCTTTGACCCCTCTGTATTGCCTGTTACATAAGAAAGAAAATAAATCAGCAAAGAATCTGATTACATTTCTCCTGCATGCATTGCAAACTGAAAGCAAAGGTGGTAACTATGAATTCACACACACACACACGCGCACACACACACGCGCACACACACCGGCACGTAAACGAAGAAAATGAGATTTTGAAAAATGAGGGCGTGCTGAAAGTGGCAGTTATTACTTATCAAGAAAAGTAAAAGCAAACCATACATACACGTGCACTCACGTTCTCACACACACACACACACACACACACAATCTCAGACTATCTCACCATCAGTTTGTTTTCTTCTTTTGCGTTTGTGCTTGTTCCTGTTCTCTGTCACTCGCTCTTTTACTCATCGCAGTCTCTCGGTTTTGAAATGACTGGCATTCCTGCCCACACACACACACACACACACGCACACACACATTCACACACTCACACGCATATACACACACATGTAGTTAAGATACATTTACACACACACTTTCGCTGAGGTGAAAAGGGGAAAGTCCCAAACTGCTGCGGAGCGATGTGGTTAAGTGCGAACGTTACAGCCCAGAGCACAGTGTGTGTGTGTGTGTGTGTGTGTGTATATGTATTAATCTCAACTTTTTTTTCTTTCTTTTTTTTATCGTAGCACATTTAAACCATCATTTTTGTACCATAAATATTTGGATGAATTGTCAGTATTAGTGGTTTTTTTATTTTTTTTTATTAAAACATACTTTCCTTATTAGTGGCAGTAATGTTGCTACGTATATTATTAGCGATTAGCATCCAGTTAGCATAAACAGTTAGCATTATCAGTGTGCTAGTGTGTCAAAGACGAGGAACGAGAAAGTCGTTACTAACGGCCGTTGGCTAAAATCTGTTGCAAATTATCGTGAAGATTTATTCTACTGTAACGGAAAATTTACGTCACATGATGCATTCTCCATTCTGATCGGCCGCGAGGTGTTGATTTGTTTTCTGTAAACAGTAGGGGCTTCGGACTTTATATACGACAATAAGTCCGTTTCTTTTACGTTATTGTTTTTATAGCAAAAGTGACACATAAGCCAAGATGAATAAAAAAACATAGGAAAAGGTAAGGAGTTTATTCAACGTTTGTAGGAGGAGTTTGAAGCGTCAGACGTTCGTTGAGCCACTACGCTAAAAAGTGATACGTATTTCAGCAACTTCAAGACAAAGGATTGCACGATTCTTTTGCATCAATTAACTGAGTGATTGACGGTTCGACTCACTGTACATATCACGTAACGGTGAACATACTTATTTCGCGAGATTTTCACGTAGCTGCAGCTAGCTAGAAAACACTCTGACGCTGGACTCTGTAACGTGTGAAAAATCGTTAAAGTTGACAAAGTGCTGAGAAAAAAATAATTGCTGTGCTTCATCCGAAAGTCTACTTCATCCCACACACACACACAGAGTGTATACACTCCTACGCTACTCTTCACCTCTCTCTCTCTCCCTCTCTCAGGGGAAGATTTATTCTGATGATTAATTGCACGTTTACGCGAGAACAGAACTTGGCTAAGTTTCCCGCCACAGGACGTTGCTGTCCCGGATACGAAGATTCTTTTTCTCGGTAAAATTGTGACGGGACGCGACTCGGCCAGCTGAGTCAGCTTTGTGTGTGTGTGTGTGTGTGTGTGTGTTTTAAAGCTTTTATGATTTCTAAAGTGTGTGAGAAACATTTGGAAAAACTTCATGTGGAGGGTTTAATTGATGGGATGCAAATCTGAGAGAATTTGTTATCAAGGTACGTGTGTGTGTGTGTGTGTGTGTTTAGTGGGCCTGGTTACTCAGGCGACGGTCCACTTTTCATCAATCCTGGATGAAGTGATTAATAATGCATGTGTGCCTATATATGGCAATCTCTCTCTCTCACACACACACACACACACACGCACATGGAGTTCGACTCATGCACAAACAAACAAAGACGCGCAGTGACGCATGAATGCCTGTGTGAAACGGCACACACGTTTACCCAGACACACACACACACACACACACGCACCACACGCACACACACACCCTGCCCTGGCACTGTGTACACAGCCGATCTATTCATCTCTCCCTCAGCCGGCATTAATAAATGATTCTAGCTACTCAATGTGCGCGCGCACTCTCTCTCTCTCACACACACACACACACACACACACACACACACACACAAAACCGTTAAATATTCATCAGCTGGGCCGTGCTGTTAGTCTTGGGCTGCTCGTGGAGGCAGTAAACGCAGACTCAGACGCTTGCTGGCACATTACTCACACACACACACACACACACACACACACTTCTAAAGGTCTACCTGTACCTGTATTACATTTTTGTTCTACATTCCCCTTAGCTAAAATGCAAAAGCGAGGGAAATTCTATAAAATAAGGGTTAACACACTGCCATGGAGTGTGCTATACAATACACAATAGGCCGTGTGTGTGTGTGTGTGTGTGTGTGTGTGTGTGTTCCAGGAAACAGGATGTCCCTTTGTGCTGCAGCACCGTGAAACTCTACAGCAGGCCGAGCCGCGCGCTCACTCGGTAAGCCCCGTGTTTTTGTGCGAGCAAGAGTGTGGAGGGAAAGAAAAGGATGGAGAGAGAGAGAGAGTGAAAAGAGAGAGAGAGAGAGAGAAGAAGGAGAGAGAGAGAGAAGAAGGAGAGAGAGACGTGGCGCTGCTGAAGAATAATTTATGCGCCGCTTCAATTGCACACAGATGTTCCAGGAGAGAGAGAAGGAAGGAATGGTTGTGAAAGGAAAAACAGCCACGCTCAGTCACATGAGGTGTGTGTGTGTGTGTGTGTGTGTGTGTGTGTGAGAGCGTGTGTAATAAATCTCCACAGTGCTTGCGTGCGTGTGTGTGTTTGCCCTGGCAATGACCCTCCGCTGACCTCTCCTCCTGACATCAAAGAGGATTATGGGATAGCGCGGCGAGTGCCAAGACTCTAATTGAGGACTGCGCTGAGAGAGTGTGTGTGTGTGTGTGTGTGTGTGAGAGAGGAAGAGGGAGAGAGAAGTTTGCGGAGGCTGCTCTCTCCATGACCCACCTTATATTTATATTTATACTAAAATTCCACGGAAAAGTCTCGCCGCTTGAATTCCAGTTGAGGATTTTTTTTTTGGTAGAAATCCGACTCGTCTCCATGATTTAAAAAAAAAATTGTCTAAGAGCTGGTTCTCTTGCTGAACTTTGACCCCAGGTGGTTAACTCTCCGTGTCAGAGGTAAGGATGTGCTCGGGATATCCTAAAACACTGTGTCTGTAGTTTCAGGGTTCGTTTTCATTTAACCTGAGCAGCGACAAAGGACCGACTCCAACCCGGATACACACACAGCTAGTGGAAAGGTCATACAGGTGACCTCTCACCCAAAGCGTTAACACCCTGACCTGTCTGAAACCCTGAGCTCAACCTGTCTGCAACACCAAACAGAAATCTTTTTCTTCCTGATCACATGTAGATGAAAGTTAATCAGCCGTCTTACCAACTGCACTCGCATAAGATGTTTTAGCCACGCCCACAAAACCTCAAGAAAAGCAAACTACAATGAGAAATCTGATAAAAGGATTAAATTCCACTCTGCGTACTAAACTACTAAGTATTACGCTCGAATTGATGCTAAATCCACACTAAAATACTAAAAAGTATGCTCTAATTGATGCTAAATCCACAACTAAACCCCAGACTGTGTATTAAACTACTAAGTAGTATGCCCCTGTGTACTAAACTACTAAATAGTATGCTCTAATAGATACTAAATCCACCGCTAAATCACACTCCGCGCACCAAACTACTAAAAAGTTTGCTGTAATTGATGCTAAATTCACGGCTAAATCCCACACTGCATACTAAACTGCTAAGTAGTACGCTCGAATTGATGCTAAATCCCACCATGTGTACTAAACTACTAAATAGTACGCTCTAATAAATGCTAAATCCACAGCTAAATCCCACACTGCGTACCAAACTACTAAATAGTACGCTCTAATAGATACCAAATCCATGGCTTAATCCCACACTGCGTACCAGATTACTAAATAGTACGCTCTAATAGATACTAAATTCACAGCTAAATCGCACCCCGCAAACTAAACTACTAAATAGTACGCTCTAATTGATGCTTAATTCCAGACTGCGTACTAAACTACTAAGTAGTATGCTCGAATTGATGCTAAATCCCACCATGTGTACTAAACTACTAAAAAGTATGCTCTAATAAATGCTAAATCCCACCATGTGTACTAAACTACTAAAAAGTATGCTCTAATAAATGCTAAATCCACAGCTAAATCTCACTCTGTGTATTAAACTACTAAAAGGTAGTCTCTAATAAATGCTAAATCCACAGCTAAATCCCACACTGCGTACTAAATTACTAAATAGTACCCCTAATAGATACTAAATTCACAGCTAAATCGCACCCCGCAAACGAAACTACTAAATAGTACGTTCTAATTGATGGTAAATCCACAGCTAAATCCTAGACTGCGTAATAAACTACAAAATAGTACGCTCTAATTGATACAAAATCCACAGCTAAATACCACCCAGTGTACTAAACTACTAAATAGTATGCTTTAATAGATGTTAAATCCACACTAAACTACTAAATAGTAAGCTTTAATTCATGCTAAATCTATGGCTAAATCCCTCACTGCATACTAAGCTACTAAATAGTATGCACTAATTGATGCTAAATCCACAGTTAAATCGCACCCCGCGTACTAAACTACTAAATAGTTTGCTCTAATTGATGCTAAATCTATGGCCAAATCCCACACTGCGTACTAAACTACTGAATGATATGCTCGAATGCTTGATGCTAAATCCACGGATAAATTCCAGACTGCGTACTAAACTACTAAATAGTACGCTCTAATTGATACAAAATCCACAGCTAAATTCCACCCAGTGTACTAAACTACTAAATAGTATGCTTTAATAGATGCTAAATTCACACTAAACTACTTAATAGTTTGCTCTAATTGATGCTAAATCTATGGCCACATAACACACTACTAAACTACTGAGTGGTATGCTCGAATTGATGCTAAATTCATGGCTAAATTCCAGACTGTGTACTAAACTACTAAATAGTACGCTCTAATTAATGCTAAATCTACAGCTAAATCCCACACTGCGTACGAAACTACTAAATAGTACGCACATTAGAAACCAAATCCATGGCTAAATCCCACACTGCGTACCAGATTACTAAAAAGTACGCTCTAATAGATACTAAATTCACAGCTAAATCGCACCCTGGAAACTAAACTACTAAATAGTACGCTTTAATTGATGGTAAATCCACGGCTAAATCCCAGACTGCTTAATAAACTACTAAATAGTGTGCTCTAATTAATACAAAATCCACAGCTAAATTCCACCCAGTGTACTAAACTACTAAATAGTATGCTTTAATAGATGCTAAATCAACACTAAACTACTAAATAGTACATTTAATTCATGCTAAATCTACGGCTAAATCCCTCACTGCATACTAAGCTACTAAATAGTATGCACTAATTGATGCTAAATCCACAGTTAAATTGCACCCCGCATACTAAACTACTAAATAGTTTGCTCTAATTGATGCTAAATCTATGGCCAAATCTCACACTGCATACTAAACTTTTGAGTGGTATGCTCGAATTGATGCTAAATCCACGGCTAAATTCCAGACTGCGTACTAAACTACTAAATAGTACGCTCTAATTAATGCTAAATCTACAGCTAAATCCCACACTGCGTACTAAACTACTAAATAGTACGCTCTAATAGATACTAAATCCACGGCTAAATCCCACACTGCGTACTAAACTACTAAGTAGTATGCTCGAATTTATGCTAAATCCTTGGCTAAATCCCAGACTGCATACTAAACTACTAAGTAGTACGCTCTTATAGATACTAAATCCAAGGCTAAATCTTACACTGTTCCTAAAAATAAAGATCTGTTTTCTTGACTACAAAGAGTCAGTGGTTCAAGCCAAATGATCTGAATGAATTGATTCACCAGCATTTGATAAATCCTTATCCATGGAGCCGATTTTCCTTTTTTTCTTGAAAAATCCCCCATAAAGTAAATCTGAAAGCAAGTAACGCTCCGGAACTAGCGTTGTGAAGAAATCCTGAACACCCCACAGCACTCAGACTAAGACTAACGTACGCATTTATAGCTCTAATTACAGAACCCACAAACAATCGCTCTTAATTTACACCTTTCTCTGGAGTCAGAATTACTCGTGTACGTTTCCTCATCAGCGCGAGTGGAAGATTAGGCCTTGCTGCGCTAGGGAAGTGTGAGTGCTCTGCTACTCTCTGTTCCCTGTGTGTGTGTGTGTGTGTGTGTGTGTGGAGCGGAGCTCAGTCGAGTGTGGAGATAAGAAGCAGCGTGGCACGTCTCAGGAGCGCTATGTGTGTGCGTGTGTGTGTCTTGAGAGGATTAGCAAAAGCCGGAGGCCGCATCAGGGAGGGGGAACAAAACGCCTTCGGGGCTGAGAAGCCCACAGGAGTACACACACACACACACACATTCAGTCAGAGTTGGGTAGCGGTGCTATTGCTTCTTCTTCTATCCCTTTCTGTAGTTTATTCTGTACATCTAATATAATTAATTATATAATAGTTAGTTCTGAACAAGTAATATAGTGACTGAGTGATAATAGACAGTAACAGCCCTGTAACTCTGTGTATGAGTGGGCGCGTCCCAGGTGTTGTCCAGTGGTTAATGACACTGTGTGTCTCAGCGTGGGTGAGAGTAGGTCTGTACGGTCCGCAGTACTGAGGAGAGAGCAGCTGTCTGACTAAACCCACATTCACACCCAGTCACAGAAGCACTTTCAGTAAGAACACACATCTGATAACGTTATGGCGTCTTAAACAACACGCCGTCTCTGCACTAATCACTTCTAAGTCCTTCTGAATCGCCTCTGAACCGTCCGTGTCGTTATGTTCACGGCTAACGCTTAGCTACAAAGCTAACAAGCATCTAACACAAGGCTGAATCCCAAATCCCTCTTTAACCCCTGATCAAGGGCACTACTTGCTGTGTGGAACAAGGGATTGCACACCCTACATAGCATTTCACACTATTTGGAATTCAACCCCGGAACCCAGAGCTGATATTCTAAAGTGTAATAAGTGAAAATATAAAGTGAATCTGGTGAGTTTCTCAGGACTGTCCACCACCTCCATGGTTTATTCTCCTCACCTTCTGGTTACAGAGTACCGCTAAGAGTTTAACACTACTTTCACTCCAGTAGATTACACTACCTCTTGCTCACTAGCTATTAGTTCTTCCAGGTGTGGAAGGATGTGTGTGGGCGGAGCAAAATAACTGGTTAAAAAAAAAGAAACAAATCCTGATCTGTTGATAATAAATGGTGTTTGTGGAACTGTTGTATAAAAGCCATATCACTCTTGAGATCGTGAAGTTGTACTGAATATCACCAAGTCATAGAGACTAGGGTGCAGAAGATATCACAGCTGTGCTGATATTCAGTATAACGGCACGACCAAGTGTGTGATATTGCTTTATTATTGTTGTACTCACGTGCACCAACAATCTTATGTGCTTTTTTCTCCCTGTGTGTTTTAAATCTAGTTTTCATTGCATATAACTGTAAAACACGTGATCATGATGCGCTTGATGAGATACTTTCGCACCTAAGCTTAACTCTAAACTCAGATTGAATTCTGTTTTGCTTTTGAGGCACTTTTTCTTTCCCTTTTTTTTTTTTTTTTTTAAGAAATGAAGGAATCAATCTGGATTGTGTAAGTGTTGTTCTGTAAATGTGTTTCAGCTCGGTCATAACATGATCCTGTCATGCAGACACACACACACACACACACACACACACACACACACTGTTTACCTATCTGCAAGATAACGTGTAAAAACAGCATGCGTGTTTGTGTGTGTGTGTCATGTTTGCTCAGTGTGTTGTGTGTCAACATCGACTGACGTATAAACACGAGCAACTCGTCCGAGGCACGTATGCTACCTGTTAGCATTCTGGCTTAAATTCAAACCACAAAACATCCAGGGTTCCTTTGTGCTGATGCTGTTCTTAATGTGAAATGTTTTCTCTGTTGAGAGGAAGATCAGTTTTTATTTTATTTACATTTGTATAACTAAGCACGAGACTCCTGATGAGATTGAATTGTTTTAAGGTAACTTTTAAGTTAAGTTTAATAATATTTTCAATCCACGCTGTGAACAAAGAAAAAAAGATGTCCTGATGCACGACGGCTGTTCCTCCATAATGTAGATGGCTAGCTGAGTCAACTTCTTCATGTAACTTTTAACATTTAGACATTTAGTTTTGCGTGTTAAACTTCTCTTCTCAGCTCTTCACAGATTGCCTGTTTTGCGTAAAATCTTTCGTTTGAGTCTCTCAACAGTCGAGGTCATGTATCTTTGAAACTAATCCGGTCCTAATAGGGCTTTAGTCTCTGATGTGTCTCTGTGTCCGCACTTCTCCTGGACGTGTGGCGTCCTTACTGTGCCGGCTCTAACATGAGCGTTTGTCGATAACGAGGCCCTCCGGGCGTTTCCTGATTAGTGAGGTTAATGAGACGGCCAGGGAACCGGATTCTTCCCGGACGCCGCTGCAACATCATGTGCGCGCGCGTTTGAAGTGCTGGCTGTCTGGCGAGAAACGCTGGAAGTCTGAGCAGAAACAGGTGCATGCGCGCGGTGCTGCCAGATCCGAACGGCCTGAGACGGAATGCCGTCTGGACCGCAGGCCTTTTCCGTGCGTCTGTTTTGTGGAATATTCTCCACACGTGCCGCGAGGACGATCTGATCCGTGGATCTACGCCAGGGCTAAAACAGCAGAGCTGTTAGCGTTAAATTTATTCATTTCACCTGCTAGCGTATCCACACACTCGTCCATAAGCACCTTCCCGAGGAATGGCGGAATCTTTCAGACTCAGTCACACACCTCTCTAGACCTAATATCTATTGAAATTATATGCATGAAATTATAATTTTGGCTTTTTTTTACCTTGAAGTTCCCATAATTTATGGGATGAACTCATAAAGCCGACAAATCCCATCAGTGTGGAATTTTCATACTTGAAACTTGCTCTATTTTACGCTTCCTCTGAACACCCTTAGGAGAACCGCAACAAGCTGTAGGGAGGGGAGCTTCTTATATGAGGTCATATTAGGTGAGGAAACTAATCAGATTGTTTCATCGCTGGACAATGCAATTTACTCTTACGAACATTACGCGTTTGTTGGTGTTTAAAGGTATAAAAAAATCAGATAAGATATTATTTTATTAACTAAAATGAGCTGTAACGTCATCTTGTTTAAAGTGAAGGTGAAGTTTTTTTGTTCTTTTTAAACATGGATTGATTTTATTACAGTGATGCAAAAACGTCATTACCAGACTGTGCCAGTACCAGTCTTGCTTTTTCAGTGCATCCATGTGTCAGAAAAGAGTGCTAATTTAATTAGTTAAAAAAATAATAAATTTGCCTGCCTACAGCCTACGTTTTTACAGCAGTAGGTGTTAATCGTGATTACAGCAGTCTGGATGTTTCTCTACTAATTTTCAGTACTTTAAAGTTTCAAAGCAATCTGCACTTGCGGAATAGTTCAAGTTGTACAAGACAGAAGGGGAGAAGGCACTTTAGTGATGCCACTTTAGAGCTGACTGATCATTCAGATTGCTCCTTTGGTAGAAATGATGTCACCGCTACTGATAATATAGCCCCGCCCCACAGAAAATGGGGGAAAAATCTGGAAAACCAAGAATAAATCATTCCTGTTCCTGCAGTCAAAAAGGCTAGAGAGCTGAGAGCTTGATTTTCCTGCTAATATCCTTAAACGATCATGATTAAACTCCCTCATGACAAGCTTTCACAGGCAGGCAGAATTTCCAGCGTGTCACCTAACGCCTTGAGCTGGCGACGGCGGGAAAACAGTGGTGGGTGCGGCATCACTCCCGGGGCAGGAATTTAATTGCGAGGCATTCGAGGTGTGAAGAGCAGTCTTCAGAGATTATCTTCTCATCAGCACTCAGATTGTTGTTGATGAAAAAGCAAGAGCCACCTTAGCTGTGTTTTGTTTGGCGCGACCATCCCGCTTCGGTTCAGCTGAACGTCTCGGTACGACTACACGGCCCGAGCTTCCGCCTCAGTGACTCTGTGCCGGCTGGATTTTAAAATAATCCCAGCTATGTTTAGAAAGTTCTAGAAAAACAAACGAGACAGTTTGGAAGTATTATCCGAGGTCAGGAAAGTGAAACGCGCCGAGTCACACTATCCTTTAATAATGTTTTTTTGCCTCTATGATGTAATAGAGTTGTAAAGCAATGGCGTTGCTGTATCGCTTCTTTTATGTTGTTGTTTAATGGTGGTTGGAATCCAATACGGTTACATTACCGCCAACTGTGGGGCTCACTCTTTGTCACCTTCTCTGCATCTTCCAGACCAGCCTTGCTTACAACATCTAAATCATCCTTTCCTGAACTTGTTTTGACTTGTTCTGTGTCTCGAACTCTTGGTCTGCTTTATCCAACACTTCCACATTCTCTTTCTTCTTGTCACGTTTCCCACTCAGTACTGCTAGGCATCTAGTTGGAGTTCTGTAGGTCGCATCGCTGCCACCTATAGATCTCTCTGTCCTTAGCTGTATCTCCTCTATTACATTGTGTAAGGTCAAAAGTGGGCATGGTCTAAGTGCCATGGAAAGGTTTTTAACCTTGTAAAATATCCCCTTAGAACACTGAAAGAAAACCCCCTGACATGTGTGCAATCCTGGCTTGGACAGTTCCTCAGCCTCAGCTAAATCATAGCTAATACTTTAAAGCTAACTCTCAGGACGGTTGTTTTTGTTTTTTTAATTCCGCCACATGCTTATTGTTTTCATTTGTATGCGCCCGCATTTCTTCTGAGAATTGAGCCAGATCAGTAACTTAAATTAAACCAGTGAGACAATTTCATTGCAGGTTCTCGTCTCAAATGAAGCAGTGTGTCAAAATTATTAGCAACACTAGTACAGATCAATAAACAGATAGACAGTGCGTCTTCGTACCCATAACAGTCGTAATGTATTTATGTATAGCCACGATTATAATCTGATCTGTTCTGCTAATCCGGTGTTAATCTGCAAAAGTTCTGTTTTGTCTCTCTGCCGCGCTCTGATTTGTTACTGATAGCTCCGCCCCCTTTCCTACAAACTGCTCCAATTTGTTGAAATGACGCTATTTTTCATGCCGATCGTTGGTTCTGGTTACTTAGTGATGCTTTAATCTGTAGAAGAAAAAAGGAAAAACATTGTGGGAAAAAGATCGGGATCGCGGTTTGTGTGTGAAATAAAAAAATAAAAAAATCAAAGCAGTGGAGCTCAGGAAGATGAAAAACAAATACGTCATCGGGAGAGGAGAGGAGAGGAGAGAAGAGAGAGAGAGAGATTCTTTCCGACTAAATGGATTTTCTCTTTCAGGAGCGAGAGATTGCGAAAGGACCGTGAGCGAGATTAGCACCGGATGGAGAGAGAGGAAAGTGTGTGTATGTGTGTGTTTGGGGGTGGAATGCTGCCTAGAGAAACACACACACACACACACAGTGGAACACACAGGAACACACAAATTTGGTGTCTCAGTACACTTCCGAATCCTGTGTCAGTCACAGAAGGAGAATTCAACAAGGACTCCTATTAGAGCCAAAGGCATTTAATAAAGTGCGTGTGTAAGAGAGAGAGAAATGAGCAAAATATGGGATAGATAGATAGATAGATAGATAGATAGATAGATAGAGATACTTTATTCATCCCCATGGGGAAATTCACAAGATCCTGCAGTTCACAGATAGTTACATCTAGAAAATGAGAAAAATAAGGTAAAAACACTCCTATAAACAAACAAACAAAATAGGTAAAAGCTCCTGTGCATGTTATTGTGCAAAGTCGGTGGATTTGAGCATAATGTGCAAAAAGTTTGTGTTTAGTGAGAATGTTATGCTATGGCATTGTGTTGTGCAAATGATGTGATGGATTGTCTATGATTGACAGGAGCCTGTTCAGTGCCTGGCACTTTGCCACAGATGCTGGGATTTCCAGCCCTGTACCCACCACTGAGCCTGCCTTCCTCACCAGCTTTTCCAGATGTGTGGCGTCCTTCTTCTTGATGCTGGCTCCCCAGCACACTCCTTCATATAAGAGCGCACTCACCCCCACAGTTTGGTAAAACATTGTCATCAGTTTTTTTTACAGATGTTAAAAGATGCCAACCTTCTGAGGAAGTACAAGCGGGTATGTCCTTTCTTGTACAGAGCATCTTTGGTAGCAGTCCAGTCCAGTCCAGTTTGTTGTCCAGCTGCACCCCCAGGTATTTGTATGTCCTCACAAGCTCTACACATTTACCATTGATAGTCACATGTTCTGGTTGAGGCCAGGGTCTCTCCTGAAGTCCACCACCATCTCCCGGGTCTTAGTGGTGCTAAGGTGCAGGTTGTTCAGGTTAGGCCATGCAGCAAAGTTCTGGATCAATTTTCTGTACTCCTCCTCTTTTCCATTCCTGATACAGCCCACGATCGCAGTGTCATCTGCAAACTTTTGTACATGGCAGGACTCTGAGTTGTACTGGAAGTCTGATGTGTACAGTATAAAAACAAGACTGGAGAAAGTCAGTCCCTTGCGGTGTTGATCACTGTTTCAGTCCCCCAGCCACACATACTGTGGCCTGCCTGTCAAGTAATCTGTGATCCAGGCCACGAGCTGTGAGCCCACTCTTATCTCTGTCAGTTTGTCTTTGAGGAGCAGCGGCTGGATGGTGTTAAAAGCACTTGAGAAGTCCAGGAATGTAATTCTCACAGAACCACTGCACCAATCCAGGTGAGACAGAAATCTGTGGATCATGTAGGTGATGGCATCCTCCATGCCCACCTTCTCCTGGCATGCAAACTGTAGGGGGTGAAAAGCATGACTGACCTGTGGCCTCAGTGTCCGCTCCCTGGCCTTCATAATGTGTGATCTCAGAGCGACTGGTCGTGGTTTCTTTGGTACTGGGATGATGCAAAATGTTTTCCACAGCCTAGGGACCTTCTTCTGTTCCAGGCTTAGGTTAAAGATGTGCTGAAGAAGCTCTCCCAGCTCCAACGCGCAGGCCATCAGTAGTCAAGGTGATACTCCATCTGGGCTGGCTGCTTTGCTGGGGCGGAGTCTTTTTAGCTCTCTATCCACCCGGGCTGTGATTTCAGGTAGAGGGACAGTTTCCTCTTTTCTATATTCTACGCTGGAGAGGATGGAGTTAGAGAGGATGGAGTTAGAAGGGCCAGTGGGGTTTGTAGTGTTGGAAGAGAGGGAGGGGTGCACACAGGAGGGGGTTGGAGGTACAGTGCTTAGAGGTGTGAATGAGTTGGACTGGTCAAACGTATTGAACAAGATAAACTGGTTTGCTTTTCCCACATCTCCACACCATTTTGAATTGCACCCAGTGATTGTCTTCATTCCATTCCATACCTCCTTCATACTGTTGTTCTGCAGTTTCTGCTCCAGCTTTCTCTTGCAGCTTGCTCCAGCTTACAGTTCTTACAGGAATAGCAGCATCCATGGCAAAGTTGATGTAATCCGTCGTGCGGTATACAATGTCCTCAATATTCCCACTGTGTGACCCTTGCAGCACATCCCAATCTGTAGTTTCTGTAGGCTTTTTTTAGCCGCGTGTAATATAGGCCAATGGAACAGACCGTACAGATAATCGTGTGTGTGTGTGTTTGTGTGTGTATGCGTGTGTTTGTGTGTCACACTGTTTCAGCACTTCTGATTTACGTCAGAGTTCGTGTAAATAACAATTACACCGTGGCCCGGGACTCCTGTGTATATGTGTGTGTGGAGTGTAAACATGCCGATCTCCCCTGAGAATGAGTTTTAAAAGGAAAAAAAACAAAAAAAAAAACAAAAGGGAGAATACGAGAAGTAAGAGGCAGAAGAGAGGATAGGATTTTATTAGTGTGTGTGTGTGTGTGTGCGTAGCTCGTCTCGACCTGCAGTGCTGCTGTTTTTCGTGCCGACACTCGCGAGTCCAAAATAGCAGCGCTTACGTTATCAATCACCAGCGGGAGGACAAGAGCAGCCTCTGAAGAGAGAGAGAGAGACGGAGGCAGAGACAGACTCAGAGAAAGAGAACGAAAAAAGGGACAGAGAAAGACGGAAAGAGACGGATTTAGTTAGATGCATACACAGACAGATAAAGAGATTGACAGAGAATGAGAAAGAGGAAAAGAGACAGTGGGATCTACCTTAAGCCAATCTGTTTCTTTCTTGCTGTTTGTCTCTCTCGCTGTCTCCTTGTCCCTCTGTCTTTCTTACTGTCTGTCTCTCTGTCTCTGTCTGTTCCTCTGTCTCTCCTTGTCTGCCCCTCTGTCTGTGTCTTTGTCTCTCACTGTCTGTCTCCCTGTCTCTATTTGCCTTACTCTCTCTGGCTGTCTCTGTCTCTCTTCATCTCGCGTTCTCTGTCAGTCTCTTTGTGTCTCTGTCTCGCTCTCTCTGTCTGTTCCTCGCCCTCTCTCTCTGTCTGTCCCTCCCTAGCTGTCCCTCTACCTTTCTCTGTCTTTTCAGCCCCGGGTCTCATGGATAGATGTTTAAAAGCGTGTTTTATGCAAAACATGTAGAGGTCATGTGATCCTCGACGCATGTGTATATTATTTATTTTGTAACATTATTTTTTGCCAATAATTTTGCAGTCAACGCTACTATTGACTTCTTATAGTTTCCTCTCAATATTAGCCATGTTAGGTTCAAACAAAGATTGCTACGTTTAGATGCCTTTCGTTTACTAGCTAGCTGGCTAACATTAGCATGAAGAAAATCTGGCTATAACAGTCTTACATGCACAAAGAATTCATTTTCATTTAGAAATGATCCGTTAGACTCAACAATAAAATGTTAATTTCTTAGCGAGCTAGGAAGCAATCCTGCTAAATCTGTAGTAGCCAAAAGTCTAGGTCAAGAGGCAAGAAAAAATAAAAATGACTTTCAAACCAACTGGAGGACGGTTATGTTTTTTTCTTTTTTAATTAATAGTCCTTTAATTTACCAGGATTTCATAGCAAAAGCTAACCAGCTAGCGTTGAGAAAACTAGCAGCTAATAGATATAGCTAGCTAGTTAGGCTAATATTAGAAGAAAAAAAAACATCTACCAAAAATATTAGACAAAAAGAAATAGCTAGTAAACCATAAAAATAGATGGTGTAACTAGCGAGGGATGATGGGATATCTGAGTAACGCCTGTTTGTTTACTTTTTTAACAGGGCCAGAGCCGGTGCTTTCCAGAGACGCCTGCATCACGCTAGATCATATCGAATAACACTAGATCCTGCTGTCGCTGCAAGTCTACACCCCTCACACACACGCACACACACACACACGCCTCACTGCCTGTTTACTGCAGCTTAGACCTGCTGACCTGGTTAGCCAAATGGCAAGATCTTTACCCAGTCACTACTGGTTTCTTTTTTCTCTCTCTGACTCTCTCTTTTGCGCTTTTTCCTTTCCTCTCTCACACAAACACTTTCCCTCACAGACTCATTAAGAGAAACGCTTTCTGTTGCCGTTCTTCTTTACTTTAGTCATGACACTATTTAATCCAGAAACCCTGTTCAGACTCATCGTCCTACGCTCACACAAGCAAGCCTCTCCTAACTTGACCCCCTGTGGGCGTGGCGTGTAGTAGCTATATATAGCTTCTAACCAAATCAGACAAACGTTTTATGTGCCGCTGTTTGTACTAGCTCATTCTCAGGTTAGCAAAACAAGCTAACTGACCTAGCTACACGCTGAAGAAACATCACGTATGTACCATATGGTAGAACCACTTAACGCATGAACGTCTTCTTCCTGTTTTGTTTTTCTTTTTCACCGTATTCGTAGAAGTCTCACATACGACTTTTCTGCCACCTGTTGGTGGATTGTAAGAATTGAAAATTTTAAATTGGAAGAAAAAAATTCATCACACAGACAAAACGTTGTAGCTTGTCATCTTTGGATGTTGCACTAAATACATTGGTGTGGGAGAAAACTGGAAACCCGGAGAAAACCTGAGAAACTTGAGCTTAAACCGAAACCAGGTATCACCAATATTATCAATTTCCAACACTTTGTATAATGATATTTTTATACAAGAACATTTAAAACATTTATAAAAGACATGTAAATTAGGTACACCATGAAATAAATACACATTAAACCTCCCTTAATTTATGATTCCTCTTGACACCGGCTGCTTTAAAAACCAAATTGTATGCGGCTCCCTTTTCTTCTTGCTGCCGTCCTTCATAACATTCTTGTGACCTATAGTGCTTCACTAAATGCAAAAAAAAAAAAAAACTACAAATAAAAACCTAAATTCGCTTGGCTTGGCGAGGTCTTGAACGGCTCCTGGACGTACGCACTCGTACGCCGAAAGTGTTTTGCGTGTTTTGCGACTTCACGGTACAGGTTGTGGTTACACAGATGATGCGTTCTCTCTGGTCACCCGCATCCCCTCCCGAAAGAGACCGAGAAACCGAGCGCGCTCGTGTTTTTACGCCGTATTAACAATTTCGAACCCCGCACCCTGTGTGACCCGACAGCAATAACAACCCCAGCATGTCCTGGTCTGACCTGGCTGACTCAGGCGTGCTATAAATCGGACTCCTCGTGACTCATCTCACACTAAGCTGTGGGGGGAAAAGTCTTCACTGCATGATGTGAAACTGAAAACAAAAAAAAAAAAGAAAAGAAAGAAGAAAGAAGAAGAAGGAGGCTCGTTTGCATGATGTGGTGACGGAGTGATTGAGGAGGTGCTTGGGCCCCGACGATTGTTGCTCGCCGCAATATTTCATTTTTATCAGCTCACAGGAAACACACACACACACACACACACACTCAGCCTATCTCTGTCTCCCCCCCCCCTTTCTCTCTCTCCCTGTCTTTCCGTCTGCCGCTCGTTTCCGTGCGCTCGCACAGACACACAGTTCTCTCTCTCTCTCTCTCTCTCTCTCTTTCTTTCCTTCGCACACACACGCGCGCGCTCGATCATTTTCCCCGCTGTCTGCTCTCTCTCCCGTCTCGCCCGCTCGCGCACACACATACGCACGCGCCTCCTCTCGTGCTCGTTGACACTCGCGCCGCTCGGTGCCGCGCCGAGGGGGAAGCGCTTTCTTCTCCTCTAATTGAAGCTGTTCCGTTGCCATGGCGCCGCCCAGAGAGGGGGAGGGGGGGAGGAGAGGAGGGGGGGGGCGGTATTGCGCTGCTGATTGTTCCGCATCAGGAGCTCGGCTTTTACACACACACATAAGCACGCGCACGAGGTTGGGGCGCGTTTTTTTTTTTCTTCTTCTTTTTTTTCCCCCTCCCTCTCTCACTCCGCGCGCCGTGATTGCGTGTGTGTGTGTGTGTGTGTGTGTGTCTGAGTGTGTTATGTGTGTGCGTCGTGCTCGTGTCACCGCGAGAGGAAAGAAACAGCGCTGAGAAGAAAAAAAAAAAAAAGAAAAAAGAAAAGACAAGCACGAGGCCCGTTTACCGGTTCTTTAGCACCACTTGAACCCGGATTTTCATGCACCGGGAGCTGGTGGCTGCAATGCAAAGTTTCACATCTATTTAAATGTAAGGAAAGGAAGAAATGCGCACAATTATAACAGTGTCCAAAACAAACTAACTTTGAAGGAAGGAGTCTCCAGTGCCAGTGCTTTGTAAAACTGGATGTCCTTGGGGAATGGGACAAGCGGTGTCTTCTTGACTTACCGACTTCTATAAAACGTCTTGTTTTGACAATCAACACAGTGTCCACACCTAATATTTAAGGAAGTCCATGGTGCTTTGTAAAAGACTTGAAAGCAGACATTTTGAACATTTTGTGGTTTCTTGGGAACATGACAAGCTGCATGACTTTGAGAAGCGTCTTTGTCGAAGTTTAACAAGTATAACAGTGTTAACCAAATGTTTACGGAAGGAGCCTCCAGTGTAAAAGTAGATGTTAATGTAGATGTTTTGAACGCTTACATCTTGTCAAGTTTTGACAGTTTGTTGTGTGTCCACAACAAACTGATGTAAGGAAGGAGTCTTCAGTGCCTACAGTATACGAATTACTTACGTCAAAAAACCTCTTCTTATGTTTTAACAGTTATAACAGTGTCCACACTTAACATTCAAGGATTTAGTCTCAGGTGCTTTGTAAAAGAATAAAAGCTGAAATTTTTTAACATTTTGCAGTTTCTTAGTAACATGACATGCCGTGTTTTTCGACTTACTGACTTTGAGAAACGTCTTGTCAAGTTTTGACGATTATAACAGTATCCAAATGTTTAGTGAAGGAGTCTCTAGTGCCAATGCGTTATAAAAGTAGACGTTAACAGAGATGTTTTGTACGCGTATGTCTTGTTACATTTTTGACATTTATAAGTGTCCACAACAAACTGATGTAAAGCAGGAGTCTCCAGTGCCAGTGCGGCTTATGATTTGAGAAATGTCTTGTCAAGTTTTGACAATTATAATAGTGTCCACACCTAGTGTTTAAGGAAGAAGTCTCCAGTACCAGTGCTTTAAAAAAGTAGATGTTAATGTAGGAGTTTTGAATTCGTTGCAATTTCTTGGTAATTTGACAAGCGGCATGTTTCCGATTTACTGACTTTGAAAAAAAAAAACATCTTGTAGAGTTTTGACAATTATAACAGTGTCCACACTAAAATAATGTAGTCTCCAGTTCCAGTGTTTTGTAAAAGGCTTAAAGTAAATGTTTTGAATCTTTGAGGTTTCTTGGTAATAATCGTGACAGGTTTGAAAACACCCTTTAAGTCCCTGATGCTCTAGGAAACTCATAAAACTTACCTCGCACACAAAGGAACAGGGGATCTCCCAGGGGTTTTTCACCCTGAAAGTAACCAGGAAGTCTAAAGTAATATCTGCATTACAGATCTATCTAACTATCGTTTGTTGATTTAAGTTTTTTTTATAAGTCTACAGTGTTTTGTTTATTGACCCAAGCCTTTATATTTCCGAACATTCCACCAACAGAATTTCCCCGAGGCTCAGTGTGACATCATAGATAGAAATTATTAATGATGACGATAAGGAGGTCAGGATTTAGTAAATTAAATTCAGGAAAATATCTATTTAAAATTAAAAAAAAATCTCATCATGATTACACAAGAACGATACATTTGTAGAAGTTTACACACACACACACGCACACATACACGCAATGCCGTAATTCAATTACAGCCTACAGTTTACATATAAATGTAATTTCCGCAGTCAGATGGTGATTCATTTTAATTCATCTTGTATGTTAACCTACAACATCCTGAGAGGACGTCTGTAGGAGGCGTTATTGTATTTTGGGACAAAATTTCATTTTGTATCATGAGTCTTGAAGTTTAGACATCTACGAATTATTTATAGAAAGTAACGGTTAGCGTCGCAGCCTCGCACCTCAATGATTTGGTTTGATTCTTGCCTGCATAAAGTTTTTTTTCGAACAATCATAAATGTTCTATGTCCTTGGTGGGTTTTCTTCGGGGTACTCTGGTTTTCTCCCACAGTCCAAAAACGTGCAGATTGGGCTCCTTGGTGTTGCCAAATTCCAAGTAGTGTGTGTGTGTGTGTGTTTGTGCCGTGTTGTGAACCTGCACCCTGTTCAAGTTATACCTCGTCTCATGCCTATGATCAGGTGGAATACCCTTCCCAGAATCCCAGTTCCAAATATAACACCTGCTGATGCCAAACATTTGGATGCTAGTTATCCTGACTCTTGCACCTGTTGACCTTAAGTGTAAATGTTTTAGCTAACGTAATGCTAAATTTAAATAATATTAAAGAATAAATAGGACCAACCAACCAAATAAGAGCTGGAACATAAAACCATGGTGCCTAGTGTGTCTATCTAGACGAGACGACTAATAAGACACGCTTGCGTCTTTGCACGGCAGAGGAAGGAGATTGACATTCGTGATTGACATTTAACTTTTTAATAAGGGCAGCTTTTTTTTTTTTTTACTTGCTTGGCTGGTTGATTTTGTGACATTATTATGATGACCGTGATCGTCATTTATTTATATTAGTATTTAAAAAAAAAATCCTCTGTATTTTTAATCAAGGATATCAAAGCGTGGTTCGTAGAAGCTTTTCACGGAAAAATTTCTGACGGGGTGGTCTAGGTTCAGTGTTGGCGTGAAAGGATTGCTGTAGACAGATTTGGAGCCTGGTGATTTTCAGCCTTTGTCATTTAGCTTGTCGGATTTATGCATGCTGACCGTCTTTCAGAATCTCGCTCTTGCTCTAAGCTCTAATCTGTTCTTTTTGGCAGCAACGGAGAGCTTGGCTTTCTTACTGCTTACTCTACTGGTCAGGGTTTGGTCCCACACACATATACACACACACACACTCAGAGAGAGAGAGAGAAAGCCCTCCCCATTTATAATGAGCGCTGTTTGCGGAGTGTAAATTTGTCTTTCCCTCCTCGGCAATCAGTCTTTACTTCAGCTCTCTCTCTGGGGAGGCTGCAATCAGGACACTGTGTGTGTGCATGTGTGCGTGTGCGTGAGTGTGTGTACATGACCAACTGAGTGTGTGTACATGTGTTCGGCGAAAAGACCTAGAGCAGGTAGGCTTACAACTGATGAAAATGTTGCCTTGGCTTGTTTTTAAACCTGCTGGTTAGAGAACCGGGGAGATGGGAATACGGTTCGTGCCACATTAGCAAGACTTCGTGAAAACAAAGTGGAAACACAGGGACTATATACAAGCAGTAATTACGCAGATAACAAGCCACAGGTGAATTGCATGACGGGAAGACAGAGCAGGGTGGACTGTAAAGCATCTCCCCTGATGTAAAACAACAACAGATTGGTGGGCTTATGAATGCAGCACATTAAAAGGCAAGGATAGCGCGGCATCGTCCAGTAGCCCAGATGGCGCAATAAAGACAGACGGTTCTAAAGCTTAGCAAGAGATCAGCATCCTTCATTTCTTTCAGCGGGGCTTTAGGAATAGTCACAATTTTTAAAATTCTGAGATACGAACATAGGTTTAGATACGTTTCCGTGCAGGCATGGTTCTCGCTTAAAATCACGAGGCTCCGGGCAGGTATGGGACATCCTGTGTGTGGTGGATTAACCAAAACCAAATGCTAAACCTGGTCTGTTTAAGGTAATGGAAGGCGAGATCCCATTTGAGAACCAGTGGATTAAAACCAGGTTGTCTTCAATGTTTAAAGGCAATGTGTAAGGGCAGTACATTCCCGAACTTCAGGTGTTGTGGGGTTACACTATCCATCCATCCATTATCCATTTTATTTATCCTGTGTAGGTCCATGGGAGGCCTAGAGCCCTGGGAACACATGGCACAAGGAAGAGGGGACCCCACACTTGGAGGACACATCAACTTCAAGCCACAGATTGGAGGTGAGATTTAGATCCCAGCCATTGGGTGCAAGTGCTAGTACAAAGCCACAGTGCCATTAGTTTTTTTTTTTTTTTTTTCAAAGAACAAGGGGACAGTTCTTAAAAAATCCAGTGTTTTCTGTTGTCAGGTGAAAGAACAACAGACAATTCTTGGGGCTGGCTAGCATCTGAATAGGAAGACAGGCTTTGTGTTTGTTGCTTTTTTTAGCTTGTTAGGAAGCTTATAGTGCGCTTTAGCGTAGAGAAGGTTATGGCCTTTGCTCACATGCTGAACTGTATTTTGGTGATGCTGAAGCTTGAACTCATAACCTTCTGCCCCAGGTGCAAGACATGCAGTTCAAAATGTCAAAACACCATACTCCAAAGTATCATCTACAGCAAGGGTAATCAACTGGTGCACCACGGTTCATATGCAGACCCGGAAAAGCATCTCAGCGGACAGATTCAAGCACTCAATCAATATGAAGCATTGCGCCTTCTGTAGCAGATCCTCTGTTGCAGCTCGCTGTGGCCAGTCACAGGCAATCAAGTCAGTTTCACAAGGAAAGAGAAAGAGTTTAGGAAAAGACTTTAATAGACTTGTTATTTTGTTTGCACTATCTGCTACGGAAAAAGAAACCAGAGGTCTCAAAACAGAGTTTGTGCCAGGTATCAAAACAGGTAACATGAAGTGTGAGGGTGAAATAAAGAAATTTGGATTCTTGAGAAGAATATCTCTTATTTAAAGATATGATATGAAAAAGCCACTAATGATTAAGTATTAAAATGTAGAGTTCAGTCATGTTAACCACCAAACCTTGAAACGCCAAGACTTTTATAGTCTTAGATAGACATTTAAATATTTTACCTCTCATTTGGTGGAATCTGTTTGGTTGATGGAATCGGGTTGTTGTTTTTTGGAATCCATTAATTTGATGTGATCTATTTATTTGATGGGATGTGTTTTTTTTTTGGAGTCTGTTCATTTGATAAGATCCATTTGTTTCATGAAATATGTTTATTTAATGGGATCTGTTCATTTTGTGGGTTTAATTTGTTTTGTAAAACCTACTCATTTGGTGGGATCTGTTTGTTTGGTGGATTCCAATTATTGTGTGGGATCTTTACATTTGGGATCCATTTGATAGTTAGGATCTATTAGTTTAATAGGTGCGTCTATGCTAAAGAGGACAATTACCTTAGGACGGCGGCAGGTTCTAGTTACACTGCATTATTGTTTGTATATATTAGAGGTCTTCTCCAAAGCACAACTCAACAAAGGGAAATGACAAAGGGTACCAAGACAACCTCTGAGTGAAATAAACTACTACAGTGGGAAGGATACACTAATGAGAACACTAATGAGAACTCCACAGAAGCCGGGATCCGTCATGCCACCTGGGGAATATCAGTCGGTCATTAGGGCAGCTGCACAAAACAATGGGTGTAGACCCTGTGGACTCTGCAGGTCTACTGCTGATGGAAATAGTATCCAGTGTGTGTGTGTGTGTGTGTGTGTATGTGCGGGCACAAACTCAGCTGCACCATCCTACGCATGTCCATTAGTTGCATCCATTAGATTTGTTGAAGAGGTTTTCTTCTTTAAACCAAATGTTTTTCTTTAGATCCTTCAGGTCTGAGCGCATAGACCAGAAATGGAGTAAAATGAGTTGAAATGGAAAAGGCAAAAGCGTCATAGTTATCTAAGTAATGTGTATTTTTGTGATAAAGGTTCTTCAACTCCTCATACATGAAGTAGGATCAAACTTATGACTTTGATTGGCACGCAAGTTCCTACAGGTTAGGAACTTGTGAAATCCTTAAGGTTCTGAAAAATTTGTCCAGAACATAGCCAAGACTTATGTGTTAATTCCATTGCAACATCTACTTGCTGCATCCACTTGCGTCTGGTTTGGATATATATATGCTAAACATATTCTTCAATTTTAGGATAAGCAGTCAACCAGACAGTAAGAAAGCATTTGAAACAAAAAGTGTTTGACGGTAAATGTGTCCTAGTCAGCTGTCTCCAGGTCACAGAGTGTTATATTGCATACTAATATAAATAATATTTACACACACACATACTCACAGAGACAAAAATACACAAACACACAAAGGCATGGGCTGGTTTGGATATGTTTTTTTTTTCTGTCTTTTTCTCTCATCTTCACTCCACTGCACTCCCACACAAAACACGAGAGGAAGTTATCGATCCATTGTTTTCTGCGAGTCATAAGGTTTTGTGATTGGGGCCATTTAGCGATAGCAAAGCCGCCAGATTGTCTGACCGCCCGCTTGCGTGTGGACGCACACACTGTGCCCTGTTGTGGGTGTGTGCTCGTGTGTTTGTGTGTCAAACATTTGGATTTGTGGTGGTGAGTAACAGCCAAAAGCTTTTCAAGACAAACAGGTATTCAGATTTCTGTAGACAGATGCTGTGCCGCCACGGGGTGTGTGTGTGTGTGTGTGCGCGTGTGAAGCGGGGGGAGTCTTGGTGTTGTATATGATTACAATAAGGTATGCAGGTAAGTGTAGTTTTCACCCTGGTCTGATGAGGATAAGATTAATCTAGAAAGCATGAGAGAGAGAGAGAGAGAGAGAGAGAACAGGGAAAGAGGGACTGTCAGACGAAAGTAAAAAAAAACTCTGTGTTTGTGTGTGTGGCAGGATGAGGTGGTATGGGAACATTTTCTCTCGCTCTGATCACTCAGTGAGTGCTGAGAGACATTGCAGCTAAGCATAACACGCAATGCCACACAGTGAGGTTTTTTTGAGATTTTCTTGTTTGTTTTTACTTTTACTTTTTTTATTTGTATCAGACCAAAGCCTGAGTCATTTCTTTCATACACACATTGGCTCAAGCTATCACCACCACTTCTATGCCCCGTGTCTCACCTCTGGGTCGGAGTGTGGCTTGTCTCACCACAGGTGGAGGCATGTCTCACCACAGGATTGGTGTGTTTTACCACAGAAGTGGTGTGTCTCACCGCTGAAAGGGTGTGTCTCACCGCAGAGTTTGTGTGTCTCACTGTTGAAAGGGTGTGTCTCACCACAGCAGGGACTAGTCTCAGTGCTGAAGGGGTGTGTCTCACTGCAGGCAGAATTGGTCTCACTGCTGGAGAGGCGTCTTACTGCAGGAGGGGTGTGTCTCACTGCAGGAGGCGTGTGTCTCAATGCTGGAGGGACTGGTCTCACTGCTGGAGAAACCGGTCCTACTGCTGGAGGGTATGTCTCATTGTGGGAGGGATTGGTTTCACTGCGTGTGTGTATGTGTGGTCTCACTGTTGGAGAGGTGTCTCACTGCAGAAGGTGTGTGTCTCACTGCAGGAGGGACTGGTCTCTCTACTGAAGGAATGTGTCTCACTGCAAGAGGCACTGGTCTCACTGCTGGAGAGGTGTGTCTCACTGCTTAAGAAATGTGTCTTACTGCAGTACAAAGGTGTCTCACTACTGAAGGAATGTGTCTTACTGCTGGATGTGGCATCTCACCACTGAAGGGGCGTGTCTCACTGCAGAAGGGGTGTGTCTTACTGCAGGTGGAACTGGTCTCACTGCAGGTGAAATTGGTCTCACTGCTAAAGGGGCGTCTCACTGCTGGAGGGTATGTCTCACTGCGGGAGGGATTGGTTTCACTGCAGGAGGGACTGGCCTCCTTGTTGGATAGGTGACTCACTGCAGAAGGGGTGTGTCTCACTGCAGGAGGCACTGGTCTCTACTGAAGGAATGTGTCTCACTGCAGGAGGCACTGGTCTCACTGCTGGAGGGGCATCTCACTACTGGAGGATTATGTCTAACTGCTAAATAAATGTGTCTTACTGCGGGATGGGAGTGTCTCACTACTGAAGGAATGTGTCTTACTGCAGGAGGGACTGGTCTCACTGCTGGAGGAGCTGGTCTCACTGCTGGAGAGGCGTCTTACTGCAGGAGGGGTGTGTTTCACTGCAGGAGGTGCGTTTCTCAATGCTGGAGGGACTGGTCTCACTGCTGGAGAAACCGGTTCTACTGCTGGAGGGTATGTCTCATTGCGGGATGGATTGGTTTCACTGCAGGAGGGACTGGCCTCCTTGTTGGATAGGTGACTCACTGCAGAAGGGGTGTGTCTCACTGCAGGAGGCACTGGTCTCTACTGAAGGAATGTGTCTCACTGCAGGAGGCACTGGTCTCACTGCTGGAGGGGCATCTCACTGCTGGAGGGGTGTGTCTCACTGCTTAAGAAATGTGTCTTACTGCAGGACAGGAGTGTCTCACTACTGAAGGATTGTGTCTCATTGCAGGAGGCACTGGTCTCATAGCCGAAGGGCCTGGTCTTACTGCTGGATGGGGCATCTCACCACTGAAGGGGCATATCTTACTGCAGAAGGGGTGTGTCTCACTGCAGGCGGAATTGGTCTCACTGCAGGTGGAATTGGTCTCATTGCTAGAGGGGTGAGTCACTACTGGAGGATTGTGTCTAACTGCTAAATGAATGTCTTACTGCGGAATGGGAGTGTCTCACTACTGAAGGAATGTGTCTAACTGCAGGAGGGACTGGTCTCAATGCTGAAGGGACTGGTCTCACTGCTGGAGAAACCGGTCCTACTGCTGGAGGGGTATGTCTCACTGCTGAATGGATTGGTTTTACTGCAGGAGGGACTGGCCTCATTGTTGGAGAGGTGTCTCACTGCAGAAGGGGTGTGTCTCACTGCAGGAGGCACTGGTCTCTCTACTGAAGGAATGTGTCTCACTGCAGGAGGCACTGGTCTCACTGCTGGAGGGTCATCTCACCGCTGGAGGGGTGTGTCTCACTGCTTAAGAAATGTGTCTTACTACAGGACAAGAATGTCTCACTACTGAAGGAATGTGTCTTACTGCTGGATGTGGCATCTCACCACTGAAGGGGCGTATCTCACTGCTTAAGAAATGTGTCTTACTACAGGACAAGAATGTCTCACTACTGAAGGAATGTGTCTTACTGCTGGATGTGGCATCTCACCACTGAAGGGGCGTGTCTCACTGCAGAAGGGGTGTGTCTTACTGCAGGTGGAACTGGTCTCACTGCAGGTGAAATTGGTCTCACTGCTAAAGGGGCGTCTCACTACTGGAGAATTGTGTCTAACTGCTAAATAAATGTGTCTTACTGTGGGATGGGAGTGTCTCACTACTGAAGGAATGTGTCTTACTGCAGGAGGGACTGGTCTCACTGCTGAAGGAGCTGGTCTCACTGCTGGAGAGGCGTCTTACTGCAGGAGGGGTGTGTTTCACTGCAGGAGGCGCGTGTCTCAATGCTGGAGGGACTGGTCTCACTGCTGGAGAAACTGGTTCTACTGCTGAAGGGTATGTCTTACTGCGGGAGGGATTGGTTTCACTGCAGGAGGGACTGGCCTCCTTGTTGGATAGGTGACTCACTGCAGAAGGGGTGTATCTCACTGCAGGAGGCACTGGTCTCTACTGATGGAATGTGTCTCACTGCAGGAGGCACTGGTCTCACTGCTGGAGGCGCATCTCACTGCTGGAGGGGTGTGTCTCACTGCTTAAGAAATGTGTCTTACTGCAGGACAGGAGTGTCTCACTACTGAAGGATTGTGTCTTATTGCAGGAGGCACTGGTCTCAAAGCCGAAGGGCCTGGTCTTACTGCTGGATGGGGCATCTCACCACTGAAGGGGCATATCTTACTGCAGAAGGAGTGTGTCTCACTGCAGGCGGAATTGGTCTCACTGCTAGAGGGGTGAGTCACTACTGGAGGATTGTGTCTAACTGCTAAATGAATGTCTTACTGCGGGATGGGAGTGTCTCACTACTGAAGGAATGTGTCTAACTGCAGGAGGGACTGGTCTCACTGCAGGAGGCACTGGTCTCTTTACTGAAGGAATGTGTCTAACTGCAGGAGGGACTGGTCTCAATGCTGAAGGGACTGGTCTCACTGCTGGAGAAACCGGTCCTACTGCTGGAGGGGTATGTCTCACTGCTGGATGGATTGGTTTTACTGCAAGAGGGACTGGCCTCATTGTTGGAGAGGTGTCTCACTGCAGAAGGGGTGTGTCTCACTGCAGGAGGCACTGGTCTCACTGCTGGAGGGTCATCTCACTTCTGGAGGGGTGTGTTTTACTGCTTAAGAAATGTGTCTTGCTGCAGGACAAGAATGTCTCACTACTGAAGGAATGTGTCTTACTGCTGGATGTGGCATCTCACCACTGAAGGGGCGTGTCTCACTGCAGAAGGGGTGTGTCTTACTGCAGGTGAAACTGGTCTCACTGCAGGTGAAATTGGTCTCACTGCTAAAGGGGCGTCTCACTACTGGAGGATTGTGTCTAACTGCAGGAGGG
>NC_071102.1:45497500-45522500 GCF_024256425.1 Clarias gariepinus | reverse complement strand
TGCGGAACGACGGAAAAAATGAGGGAGGAAATGAGAGAGGGAGAGGAGAAGAGCGGAGAGAGAGAGAGAGAGAGGGAGGGGTAGAGAGGGAGGGAGGGAAGTGAATTTAATCACAAGGTCACTCCTCGTCCTGGGTGATGGCAGTGCAGGCTAATGGAGGGATAGAGAGAGAGAGAGAGAGTAGGGAGGGAGATGGGGAGAGTAAGGTCATCAGCTGTGAGCTGGATGAGTGCAGGTTAAAAGAGGTGAGGCCAGGACGAGAGAGAGAGAGAGAGAGACTGTGGGAAAAGGGATGTCAAGGACATGTAATCTTCCCAGTGAGCGGAGAGGGAGACAGAATGATAGATAGATGGATACACAGAATGATGGATAGAAAGAAAGACAAAATGAAAGAAGAAGAGATGCAAGAGACAGAATGGTAGATGGAGAGATAGAATGATAGAAGATAAAATCATAGGTAAGGAGAGAGACACTGACAAACACAAGGAGAGACAGAAAGACAGACGATACACAAAGATGTACAAAGAGGCAAAACTATAGACAGACAGGAGCAGACACAATCAGAGAGGTAGACGATATAAAATGATAGAACGCGGAGAAAGGAACTATAGATAGACGGAAAGACAATGATAGATAGAAAGAGAGACGCAATGATATAAGTTGGGAAAATGACAGACAGTGTAAGACACCATAATAGATAGAAAGAGATATAGGAAGGTAGAGAGAAGAAAGAAAAGATGAATACATTAAAGATAGACAGAAAGAGAGACACAGATGTTGATAAAGGATGGACAAAGAGGTAAAGAAAGAGATAAATCTATGGACAGAAAAAACTCAATGTTAGATAGATAGATAGATAGATAGATAGATAGATAGATAGATAGATAAAAAGCAGAAGAAAAAATTATAGGAGATATAAAAGATGGATATAAAGAGAGACACAAAGATATAATGAAAGACAGAACTATTAATAGGAGAGACAAACTGACTGACCAGAGAGATATAACAGGAGAGACAAAAAAGAAAGACCCAATTGACAGCAGAGACAAATAGAGATGATGGTGATGGACAGAAGAGAAAAAAAGAGACACAATAGACAAGAGAGACAAAAAGCAGACACAATAGACAAGAGAGACAAAAGTGAGACATTAGACAGGATAGACAAAACAGAGAAACATAATTGACAGAAGATACAAATAAAGAGAGACAATAATGGACAGGAGAGACAAAATTAAAGACTTCTCCTGTTGTGTTGTTCAGTCCCGTCCTGGTATTTGTTCTGTCCCCTTGCTACAGTACTTAAGACGTCCCCTGGCCATAAAGCTATGAAGCTTATGAACTACGTCCCTAAGAAATGTTACATTTTAAACAACTTTAACTGATAAAGCATTAACATGAAATTTGTTTTTAATATTCTGAAACATACTGAAACATCATAAGAGATTTTTTTTTTTTTATAATCCAATTTTTTTTTTTTTTTTTTTAATAATCCAAATTTTAAATTTGTGACAATAAAATTTTTCCCACAACTTGACATTCAGTACACGGATATGTCCACAATTGTTTCATCAATAATTTGGAAGTATTGTTCCATACTTTGAAAATTTTACAATTTCTTTTAAAGTATAGCGCAAAAGCTAGATAATGCTCGGCTACATTTTTATCTAAATCGCACCCCGATGAAGATCTGGAGCTTAGCTTATTTAAAGCTAGGTATGTATTTCTTAAGACAAGCTCAATGCGTCTTACTTCTAGCATTTTTTAAACGAGTTAAATTTAGCGACAAATTACAAAAAAAGATTTATTTTATTTATTCGATAAAGTAGCGAGTCTGTGTTTTAGCCTACGCATTAAGCAGTAGGGTTTTGTTGTGACATCTGATTTTATAGCTAGCTAGCTAACATGGGTAAGTGATATCTACCGCAGGCGTGACTTAGCAGGACATGTGATAACGTGATCCCTCTGCGTCTACGGTGAGTATCGAACGCGATTCCAGGAGTCAGAGCGTAAACATTTACGAAAGAGTTGAAAGAGAACATAGTTAATGACGCAGTGGAGGGAGAAACGGTATGCTTTTACCGGATGAGGCCGGGAGATATCGGAGATAAGGGTTCAGCGAGACGGGCATTAATGTTTAATGTCATAAAACTGCAGCCAGAGAGCGGGCGAGCAAGCGAGCGAGCGAGAGAGAGAGAGAGAGAGAGAGAGATGGAGGACAGGGAGCAGTGCTAAACAGAGGCAGAGGACCAAGCTAATGGCTGTTCACCTTGCCTTGTTCTCTCTCTCTCTCTCTCTCTCTCTCTCACACACACACACACACACACGGCTGTCTTTTTAATATAGCAGTTACCATGGTGGCTGGAGAGCACTCCACAGCTGAGGCCGGCTGGCAGGCGAGGTGTGCGCGTGTGTGTGCGCGTATTTTTGTGTTTGGGTCCTTGTCAAGCCACACACACGCTCACCAGTCAGTGTCAGCCCAGGGTTGGCCCTTGGTTCCAGCTCTACCCTCCTCTCTCTCTCTTTCTCTCTCGCTCTCTCTCTCTCACACACACACACACACACACACACACCTCATTGCACTCCTAATTTGCACATGACGCCTCAACACGCCGGGCCATTACTCATTTGTACAGCCCCGGTTTAAAAAAACGCCTGAGCCAGCAGCCCTGGACACACACGCACACATACACACACAGTCTCAGTGAGACGTGTGTGTACAAGCGCACACGAAACACAAACCAAAAACCACTAGACAAGCACGGGGCATTAAAAAAAAAAGAACCCGCACACACCCATAAAATATACACTCACTCACACACACACACACACACACACACTTAGACAAAGCGGATTTCCAGATTTGCCTGAGTGACATGACCTGAGGTCGGTGTGGGCGGGGCTTGTGTAAACCACACGCTGTCAATCACACACAGGATCATGTGACGTCACCCAGCTAGCTTTTTCTTTTCTGCTCTACTTAACGTTTTAAAAAACATAATCTTGCGAGTAAACAAAACACTTAGCTAACTGAAAAAATGTTATCAAGCTTGCTTGGTTTAAAGTAAAGAATAAAGCTAGCTGCACTAGCAAGCAAGGAATCATTCATGTCTCATGTGGGTGTGGCCTGTCTGATTTTTTTTTTCTTAAAGCAACAGCAGCAGCTATTTTAAGCTACGTTGTTAAAGACAAGTTGTGCGGTTTACACAATCTGCTTCGGTGCTGGCTTTGTTCTCAGACTGGATTTGCAAAACACGCTAGCTCCACTAGCTATGTACGATCACTCGACGGCGCCTGCTGCTTCTTTCCTAAGTTTTATTAATTTTTTTGGTCAACATCGTAACGTCTCTGTAGACATTTGGCGAGAGGTTGTGTTTGACAGGATGAAATGAACCTAATTACGCGCTAACATAGAAGTCAACTGTAGCTGCTTTATCGCTTGCTAGTTGAGAATCTAGCGTTATCCTGCTGCTGTGAAACTGTTTGTCGATGTGTTGTATTCAGCCTTGGTGGCTAGCTCAACTAAGGCTAACACTGTCAAATTGTTAAACTGTACAACAAAGCTAAGAACAACATTGATTTATTTTTTATTGTTTTCTTTTTTGTCCTCGTTCTCTTCATCGACCGTCGCTTCCACGACTCATGCGTGGATTCCTACAGTAACCTGCGGGGAGGTGAAAAAGGTTAAGGTGAAAGGTCACCCACCCTGAGGGAGCGTGTCTGACGCGGGCCATCTTATTTCAAAGCGGCGGCGCGTGATAAAAGCTCTCCGCCTGTCAATCAGCGCAAACGCGCGAACGAGAACGAGCCACAGGAACAGGAACAGGCCATGCACCATTAGGCCTGCACACACACATACACACACACATTCTCTCTCTCTCTCACACACACACACACACACACACACACATATATATGTACACACACACAGCCGCGTTTATGAACGTATAAATCCTGCGCTCGCGGAGGTGAGGGTGGGGTTAGGTTGAGGGAGAGGGGGTTGTTGGGGTGAAGACCCGCGAAAGGCGCTCACTCACTCACTCGCTCGTTCGCGCACGCACGCGCCCCGCCGAGCCCTCCTCGCGCGCGCGAGAGTAATCGAATCGCGCTGTCACGCGGAAAGAATTATTCCCGCCGTATCGCCGAGCAGCCGGTAATTGGATACGATTTAACATTCGCCGCTGCTAGACTGGTTACACACACACACACACATTTATTTATTTATATTAACGTGAAGGAAAAATCCCGCTGAGGCTTGTACACCCCCCCCCCTCCCTCCGCCCCGCCCACACCACACACACACACACTAACACACCGAGCGGAATCATCTTTCAGCGCTCGTAAAGCACGCCTCGCCGTGACAAACGGATTAACGGCGGTGTGTGTGTGTGTGTTTGTGTGCTCCACGTTTACCCCCCCCCCCCCCCCCCCCCACACACACACACACACACACACACACACATACGGAAGCACGTGTACAGGTGAAAGGAACATTTGGCAGCCAATGGAACAGGCGAGAAGGAGGAAGAAAGTGTGTGTGTGTGTAAGCTTTTAAATCTGCATTTTAAGGGCCCGCAGTCTCTCTCTATCACACACACGCACACACTGTGTGAGCCAGGAGACCTTCACGCGCTGAGTGAATATGTGCGAGCGTGCGTGCGAGCTCGGGCGAGAGACGGTAAAAAACGAAGGGGAAAAAAAAGTGCCCCATAAAGTCCCGCTTTAACGAGACACAGGCTTGTTAAAAGCTCCGCGTTTCACAGGCTGTCCAAAGTCCCGAGCAGCTTACTGCGACGCGGGAATCATGTCCACTGCTGATGTCATGACGTCACAAAACCCTATTCTCACGTTCACATATAGGTTCTAAGATATTTAGCTTTCGCAATCTTGGAGCCCCTTTCCGTGTTTGACTTACAGCGGTACCTCGGCATACGAGTTTAATCCGCTCCGGAAGCAAATTCTTAAAATCGAAAATTGTGAAACGCATTTTCCCATAGGACATAATGTTAAAATAAGCTTTACTTGGGTTTTACATGTGAACATCATCCCAGACTTGGATGCCTCTTATGCGCATGCTCGATGTAGGCGCAAGCAAGCACGCGCTCAGTCTGTCTCCGTTCAGTTGCTTGTATGCCGAAAATGGTTCGTATGCCGAGGTGAAAATATGTGAGGTTGGGTGTTTGTATACCCGGGTACCACTGTATTTAAGTTATGAAACACGTACCGTTTCACAACGTCTAGAATGTTGGAGACTCTTCCTATGTTTCATGTACAGTGGTACCTCGGCATACAAATTTAATCTGTTCCAGAGGCAAGTTCTTAAAATCAAAATTTTTATTTTGAATTTTTTTTTTCCATAGGAAATAATGTAAATGCAGAAAATCAGTTTCAGCCACACAAAAATATTACCAATATTACCAATTTCCAACACTAATCATATTTCTGCATATAAAAACGATAAAAACATTTAGAAAAGACATGTAAATGAAGAAAAATATAAAATAAGTAGACATTAAACCTCACTTAACCTTATTTATGATTCTTCTTGGCACAGGCTGTTTTTAAAAAAAACAAACAGAAAGTGACTCTTTTCTTCTTTCTACCGTCCTTGCTAACATCCTTGGGACTCATGTCTTCAGTAAATCTTGCACAAAATACATCAAATAAAAAATATTTGCCACCTCACTGCGCTTTCCCTTGATGCAAACAAGTTTTGAACCGCTCTCAGACACACGCACAACTTAGCCAGTGTTCAATTCAGCTTGGTCCGTTCACTCGTACTGTATGCCGAAAATACTTCATATACCTTTGTCTTGCAAAATTTCTGTTCATAATTCAAATTTGTTAGGCGGGGCGTTCATATGTTGAGATGTTACTGTACTGATATTTAAGTTACAAAGTAACTTTTGCAATGTGCGTTTTGTAATGTGCCAAATGTTTGAGACTCCTTTTATATTTCTTATATTTTGTAATCCAAAAATTTACACCATTTAAAAGTGTATACCACACCATGTTAGTCCGTATATAACTACGTTAACATGGTCACGCTGGGAAACCTTTTCTGCGTACCTCATGTTTATGCTTCAGTCTCAGACCTCGGAGCAACCTGAGTGAAATTAGCATTTTTTCAAGTCACACTAAAGAGCACTTCAAGCTCTAGATTTCGGCGCCTTCTTTGATTCCCTGCCTTTCTGTACTGCGAAAGCCTTTTAAGGGGATCGAAAAAGGAATGTCTGTCTCTGTGTGTGTGTGTATGTGTGTGTGAGCGTGTGCGTGTGTGTGTATGTGTGTGTGCGTGTGAGCGTGTGAGATAGACGCTTGCTTGCGCTGCGGGAGTTTCCAGAGGGATTGGCCCTTTGTGCATTCATGTCAGCCTGTGAATTTATTGCCTCTCCGCCTCCACAGCCACGATTGCAGCCATCTGGAGTTTCGCCTAATCTGGATCCGCTTGAGTCTCACCACGGAAGGAGATCGGAGCGGCTCCGATTCACATCCCAGGTCTAGATATTGTGTAAATGCTGAAAAAAAAAGAAACTCATTTCATTTTGTCAGTATGCCAGTTTTGACCACAGGGTTAGCAACTGGCTAACAATAATAAAAATAATATGCTAATACACTACTTAGCTCGCCGCATCATTCGGAGATCGCTGGTTCGGTTCCTGGGTGATGCTGGTTGTAACCTCTCGCAGCCGGAGGTCTAGAGAGAGCTGATTGGCCGAGCTCTCTCAGAGGGGAAGGACGAGAGGTGCTTCGTGCTCCCACATTAATCACGGCTCTACAGCCAATCAGGGCGCGTCTGTGAGCTCACGCAAGTGAAAGGTGCAGATAGCACTGTCCTCCAAGTGTGTTACGCCGTGCAGAACGGTGCGTGAGCTAGCGCTTCGAAAAGATGGGTTCGGCTGGCATCATTTGGTTCGGAGAAAACACGGTATAGTCTTCGGCTCTCCCGACTGAGTGATAGTAGTAGCGTAATGTGGGAGCCCCCTAGTGGCGGGGAGGAATTGGACATGATTAAATTAGGGAGAAAATCAGGAAAAAATAGTAATAAAAAAAATAACAAGTTACTAAGATTATGAAAGACCTTTATGTATGTTTTAAATCAACTATAGCTCATAACTCAAACTATAGCTATAAACTTACAAAAAGTTTACATATCAAGGCAGACCCACCCATAGTAGATACACCTTTTCTGTATCTGCTGTATATTAATCAGTCATGACCCCCTCTTGGGGTCATCAGCGAACGATTAAAACAAAAATGTTAATGATTAAGCTGATGACACACTGTAGTTGATCGCAGGTCCGTGATTAGAGAATCCTGATCGTATAACCTGACACAGAGAACACGTTGTACGATAGATTTTATTGGGACCTCGTGCAGCGTGATAGCAGTTTGAGAAGATCGCTAAAATCGGACAGTCTAGAAATGACTGTAAATGGAGGCGCAGCGGATCCAGGCGGATAGAAATCGATGGCCCTCTTGAAGCCCCGGCTATTCTTAGCATTTTAGCAGAATACCCGCAAAACCCTGCTCGCCACTTTCATTGACCAACACCGGATTCAATACAGCGCCCCCCCCCCCCCCCCCCCCCTCCCCCCCACCACCACCCCTTCATCCCGCTCATAAGAAAAAAACAAGAATATGTACGGACCTCGAGGCTTTTTGCTCACGTTGCTGAAAAAGCCTCTAATGCAAACATTCTGTACGTGCAGAGAATAGGAAGCAAGTAGAGAGAGGTGTGTGTGTGTGTGTGTGTGTGTGTGTGAGAGAGAGAGAGAAAGAGAGAGAAAGCGAAGACAGCAAGGAGCCCGACTCTCAGCTCAGGCAAGACGAAAAGAAGAAATATTGCCCTCGGGGAGCGGCGCAGCGCGAGGCGGGTGAGGAGGAGGGCTCAGATCCAAAATAACGAAATTAGCGAGGCGACGGGAAGCTCCTGAGGGTAATCGTCATCCGGATTCCCAGCACTGTTTCAAAGAGAAGACAGAACAGGCTGAGATAACGCTGTGATATCGAGCGGCCTCGAACTCCAGGTGATAAGACGTCGCCTGAATTCACAAAACCTCCGCCGTAAAGGGGAAAAGAAATTCCTTCATGAAGGACGTCTGTCTTCTTTGTTTTGTTTTTCTTTTTTTTTTGTCTAGTATAAATCACGGCCACTAGAGAAAGCAGACATGGTTGAAAAATAAGATTGGAATCCAAAACAGTGATTCATGAATATCTGTAAAATGATTTTAAAAAGCTTTCTTTTGACTGGAAAGCGACAATAATAAACATCCTCGTTTAGTTTAGGTATGACGTCAGCAGCATCAGATCCTGAGCGCTCGCATTACAATAGTATATAGCTTGTATGCCAGTTAGTCTAGTCATCAGCCATATCGTAAGGGACTACGTATGCTTGCAGTATGCATCGTTTGTTTAAATGTTTAGACGAAGCTATAAAGGAATCTTTCTCTAGCTTTCTAGAGAGCTCACAAATAAAACTACAAGATCATTAATCAATCTTTTTATTTTTCCCAGATTTTCCTGCATTTTCTTCCTTAATTTAGTCGTAGCCAATTCCTTCTTTCATTAGGTGGCACTCACGTCAAGGCTGCAACCACCAACCAGGGTGGGTAAAGACTACCATGTGTTTACTCTAAGAGCAAGAAGGGGCGTAACACAATTAGAAGAAAGCGCTATCTGCTCCTTCCGCTTGCATGAGCTCACAGACGCCAATGATTGGCTAGTATTGCGATCGGTGTAAGAGTGCTAGAGTGTCACCCATCTCTTCTCCAGAGAGAGCTCTGCCAACCAGCCCTCTCTAGGCTTCTTAACAGTAGGGAGGCTACAGCATCACCTGGGATATGAACTTGCGATCTCCGGATGAGAGCCATTTATCTTTCAGTTTTTTTCCTGGATATGTTTTTATACCCAAATCAAATTAACAAATATATCTCTGTTTTTCTTCATACTTCCAAATGCACTTTTCATGAGGGTGCCATTACTTTTTTACCCAAACTGAAGTATCGATTCATTTGACATGCTGTTTATCTGGCTTCTTATCTTTTTAAACTGTTGCTTATGTCGTGTCACCAGGCAGATTATCACAATCTGCCTGGTGATAATCACAAAGGAAAGTGCTATCCGCCCTCTTCCGCATACAAGCACTCGCAGGAGCCTTCGGTTGGCTAGTATTGACAGCAGAGACAGGGTTTTTCCCTCACACAAAGTTTTCATTACAACCATAGGTAATGGTAATAAAAGCAAAAAAAAAATTTTTTTTGACAACATTTGGATCACTATATTGTTCATCTTTATCTCTTTATCTTGAAGAACAGATGGATCGCTTCCAGCTTCGGTGCTACCTGCTCAAAAGGAACAGCATAGCCTACAGCAGTGTTTACAGAACCTACACACACATTATATAACACACCATGTTAGAAATGAAAGTGAGAGTTCAGCTTTACCCAATGCTCAGTCTTTTTGGATTCCCAGTAGGTGCAGATTTAGCGGGGTGTATTAGCATTAGTATTAGCATCAGCTCTAGCGTTAGTCAGTGGACTAGTCGGATGCCTCATGCACGCACACGTGGGGGCAAGACAAATAATTAACCCGAGTTGTTTTATTTTTAAATCAGGATGAATTGATGAATTTCTTGCAGAGAATTTTTTTTTGTTGCTTCGCTAGCAGCAGATCAAAGGTTAAAGGTTAAAGGTCAGGATCAGGGTCACCCTCAAGGGTTAGCCGTGTATTCACGCTCAAGTTTCACGCCACTTCTCTCCGCAAAAACAATCGGGTTAGGCCGCGCTCGAGCCGCCGTGTGTGTGAATCAGAGGCGCCTGCTCTTCACACTTCACCGCTTTCTGATTTTCCGTTTGCTCGCGCGCATGAAAGGGCGAAACGAACGAACGGAGGAGCAGCGTTCACTCCCCACGCCTCCCTCCCGTTTCTTTCTCTCGCTCTCTCTCTTTCTCTTTCATTCTTGTGGGCGCAGACTCGGTGCCAGAGGTTTCTCACAGCGAGACGCTTGGAAGTGTTTATAGGCGCAGTCTTGAGGCTGCCGCCGTCGCCGCCAACACACACACACACACACACACACACACAGATGCTGCCAGAGAGCGAAGACAAGGTTTGTCTCAGTTCCGGTTATACCGCAGACTAAAAAAGACCGTAAATCCGATTGTTTAAAAAAACACACATGCTCGCGTTCTGGCATAAAACACAAGAGAGTAAAAAAATGTAGACAAACTTATTTTAAATATCCGTAATCCTGAAAATAAAAGTTGTGCTGGAGGTGTTTTACATTTACAACTAAGGGGAAAGTAGCTAATTACTAAACATGCAAATGATCAGGATGATTTGCATATTAAAATTTGTCTTACATGACAAAAGAACATTTTTGAAGACACAGGAGGAGAAGAGAAGCGTCTGGTCAGGGCAACACAAAACAAAATAATACATAAGTAATAAAGTTTACATTTCTTTTAAATGGTTTTCAAAATGATTGGTGGTTGGTAATCGTTGGTGATCACCGATCAGTGGTTGGTTACTGAATTATGCCGATCGCTGATTGGTGGTTGGTAAAAAATGGAGATGAATGATTAATTGGTAAATGATGGTGATCAGTGATTTTTTTAAAGCCACAGTTTTAATGGTTACATGTAAGTCATCTTTCATGTTTGTGGGTTCCACTTGCAACCCTTACATGGAAATCAGGTAAAAGGCCTGCCCAAGGGGCCAACAGTGGTGTCACTCAAACCCAATCCTTTGATCTTCAGCTCATTTCCTCAACTGCCTGATCCGCCACTGCCTCAATCACTGATTGGTGGTTAGTAAACAATAGTTACCAGTGATTGGTGTTTGGTAAGTGCTGGGGATGAGGGATTTTTTTTCTAAATTGGGATTTGATTGGGAGCTGTTAAAAAATGGTAATTAGTGGTTGGTCGTTAAGAACATGGCTTTCAAAAGAATAATTCATCAGCTGATGATAAACGGACTGAACCCGGGATCTCATGTATGATGTGTGTGTACATAGTTTTGTCTGTAATTTCTGCATACATGCATTTCTATGCACAAAACAGAATATGATTTACAGTATTGAAGTTTCCTGCAGTGAAAGTGTGCGTGTATATTTAGGACGAGTCGATTTCGTTTGCCCGGTGCAGTGTGAGTTGATCTCTGCCAGCCCATTTTTGGAGAGGCCAACAATACATAGCAGGAGCTTCCCTGTGGAGACTCGAGATCTTTTGACTGTAGGGTTTCAGCCACGGGCGTGTTTCAGCGAGAATCTGGATACAGGTTTGTAGATTTTCAACTAGCCGGAAGCCAATTATTGACACGTTTTACACGGCTCCACATCACTCACGTTTCCGTCTATAGTAGCGGAAAAGAAATAATCATGGAGCATTTTTATAAAAGCTTAGCTTTTAAATGCAATAATAAATTGTGCGCACATCTATAAAATTAGCCTTTCAAATGCAATTTGATCACCATAGATGGTGATTTCAGGACTTTCTTTAAGCCTGTGTGGAGGCTGTGTGGAAAATCGCTAGTTGCTAGTAAACGTATTGCTGCCAGTGAAGTGTTGAGGTGTAAATGCTCCCTGTGTGACGAGATTAAGTCTAGATATTTAGCTAGTCTTGATATTATTTCATACGTCACATCGTACACCTTTAAACATACAGAGTAAGCATAGTCGCTATGCTAGTGGATAAAAATGCTAAAAAAATTTCACCAGGACTAAACGACAAGATTTTATACAAGAACCCTTCAGTCATGACATCAGACCAGTCTTAGGACATGTAAAGTGGAAAATGATACGCTAGCCAGTTGCTAGTTTTGTGTCATCGCGACAACAAAGTTCTGTCGGTATGAGGATGTTTGTCATTCTCGAGTAGCTAAGTGTGAGCGCTGCTACGACCCTGAGGTACAATCAATAGTCAGGTTGAAGCTGTACTCATGGGACAGCGACTAACGTGGTAGCAGCGATGGGTTCAGGATCAGTTGTCAAAGAATCTCCATTGTATTATCTGACAGCGAGAGCACACGTGCATGGCGAACCTCATACAGCGGTACAACTAACACTGAACATAAAACACCAGCAAGGTAAAAAACTTACGCTGGAAAGCGCTTGTTTGTGAATACGGCATAAACGAGAATTAGAGAACGAAAAATATTTAACAGCTAATATGGCAGCTATGATAATCTGGGGAGCCAATGGTAGTGTTTTATTCCGACACATGATTTAGTAGAGGAGGTGCAGCGTGCGGTTTGGGACGCAGCCCCGACTCGCTCCCTGTGGCTGAGAACAACAAAGCCGTGAGCTCTGTAGGGGTATTTTCTTATCCATGAAATTAAACGGCAATTAATCAGCTGGGTGAATAAGATGGTGTGTGTGTGTGTGTGTATGTGTGTGTGCATGTGTGTATCTTGGGGGATGGGGGGTGTTTCTGTAAATTATACCAACCGATCCATAACGATCTGCAGGTGGAATAGAGAGAGAGAGAGAGAGAGGAAAAAAAGAGAGAGGAGTGCGTGGGCCTATGTGTGTGTGTGTGTGTGTGTGTGTGCGTGTGTGATCATGCTGATTGATAACGGCTGCTGGAGGCGCCGCTGAGTGCAAAGAGCTTCCTGCAACCTGAACCTCAAGCGCTCTCTCTTTTATATCTCCCTCTTTTATATCTTTCCTTTCTCTCTCTCTCTCTCTCTCTCTCTCTCCCTTTCTGGCTCGGTGCCAGAGGCCTTGTTCCAGCTCGCAGCCACACAAGCCTTAAAGCTTTGGCTACCGCCCCGTGTGTGTGTGTGTGTGTGTGTGCCAGACTCTGATTGCACCAACAGATGGCTGGATCGGTGTTACCTACTGGAGAGCAAAACTCCTACGAGCCGTGACTCGTGTGTGTGTGTGTGTGTATGTGTGTATGTGTGTGTGTGTGTGCTTCCCGTTCCCCGTCAACACGCCGTTAGAGCAGCACTCTCTCACCCGCAACAAATCCCACCTGATCCTGCTTGCCCCTCCTAGTCCTACCGCTAATACCCCCCTGTGTGTGTGTGTGTGTGTGTGTGTCATGAGTTGTGACGTGTTTGTGACAGGTGAAGCCCACGAGGACGCCAGCCTCGTGTGAGGCAAAGGCAACAACATCTGGATCTACTCAGTCACTCTCTCTCTCTCTCTCTCTCTCATTCACACACACATCTTGCCCATTTCCTTCTAATCCTCGAGCCGCTTGTTTTCCACCCCTCAACATCCCCCCCTACACCACCCCCTTCCCCCCCCACACACACACACACCCCACGCCCTTTCCATCGACGCGCACTTAAAACAGGCCCGGCATCGCCGAGCTCGCGCGCTGTGCTATTACAACACGCCGCCGTGGTCCCGCGAGACCCCCTGCGCGCGCTCTGATTTCCTTCACGCCGCAGAATATAATACCAGCCTTTCAGCCTTGAGCTCCCCCGCCACCCCTCCCTCTCTTCCTCCCTCTCTCCCTCTCCCTGCCTCGCCCTCCTCCTCCTCCTTCTCCTCCTCCGCTCCCGATCTGGCTCGCTGGTTCGCAGCACCGCGTGACGCCAAGTGCGCGCGCGGGCCTCTGAAGGGCCTCCACAGAATTAATGAGTTTAGAAGCGTTTAGCCCGATCCGCGCGAGAGCTTTCTAACGCCGTGGCCTGAAACACGGAAACGGTCACGTGTGAACTAGACTCCTTAATAAAGGTCCGATCTGGCTGTGGGGGTAAAAAAAGAAAAAATGACAAGAGAGTTTGCATTGACCCCGCTGAAAGCAACCCCCGGGGCACATTTACATCTTTGGACGCCCTAACACATTTACATTTTTGCTCCGCAGCCTGTTTGGTTGTGATGTCCTTGTGAAAGGAGGATTTTAGTAAACGCACATTACCTACCGTTATTCTATGTTTAAAGCTCCGATTTCAGCAACGACACCAGACCTTCAACTAAATTATATGCAAATTAGGTGGTTACATGAGGCGACAAATCCAAGCAGTCATCTTAAAAGATTCCTCAGATCACGTGAGGTCTGACGTTTCTCCAGTTCAACAGAACTTGACACAAACTTTTTTTGCATTGTATTAACTCTTTATGACAGAGACATTTAAGAAATATGGCATTCGAGGTCATGCTGTTGTACTGAATGTCAACACGGCTATCATGCGATCGTAGGCATAAGGGTGCAGCCTGAGGACTGAAGATATCACAGCCGTGCTGATATTCAGCACGACCTCGAGTGTGATATCGCTTTTATACAACAGATCCACAAACACCATTTATTATCATGAGATTTTGTTTTGTTTCTTTATTTAACCAGTTATTTTACTCTGCCCACACATATCCTTTTGCACCTGGCAGAACTAACTAACCGCGACTGACCGAGTGGGGGGACCGACAGTTAACGAGCGACGGTTAGTGTAGTTAACAGGAAGTGAAAGTAGTGTTAAACTCTTAGCAGTACTCGAAGCCGAAAGGTGAGAATAATAAACCATGGAGTTGGTGGACAGTCCTGAGAAACTCACCAGATTTTCTTAATATTTCCACTTATTCTACCTTAGAATAACGAATCAACTTCGTTAACATCCAGGTTCTGGGGTCAAATCACAAATAGCGTTAAATAGAAAGCTAGTGCACTATGTAGGGTGTACAATCCCTTGTTCCACACAGCAAGTAGTGCCCTTGATCAGGGGTTAGAGGTGGCTTTGGGATTTAGCCTTGTGTTACAAGCTAGTTAGCTTTGTAGCTGTAAGTAAAGGACCGCAGACGGTTTAGAGGCGATTTAGAAGGACTTACATTTACATTTAGGCATTTGGCAGACGCTCTTATCCAGAGCGACTTACATTTTTGTCTCATTACACATCTGAGCAGTTGAGGGTTAAGGGCCTTGCTTAAGGGCCCAACAGTGGCAACTTGGCGGTTGTGGGGTTTAAACCTAGAATCTCCTGAACCGTAGTCCAATGCCTTAACCACTGAGCTACCCCTGGCCCCCTGACTTAGAAGCGATTACTGCAGAGACGGCGTGTTTAAGACGACATAACGTTCTCAGATATGTGTTCTTACTGAAAGTGCTTCTGTGACTGGTTGTGAATGTGGGTTTAGTCAGGCAGCCGCTCTCTCCTCATTACTCTGTTATCACCACTTCATTCAATTACATTACTTGGAACTATCTGTTGTACAATAAAACATAAGCTTGAAAGTATTTCATAATATTTAACTAGCAAGAAATTAAAGCTAAACAGTATCTGGCTACTTTCCTGAAATAAGAAAAAACAATAACAACAAGTCTGGACAGGTAAGGCAACGCCCACACGAGACAAACTCAAGGAAGACACAAATAACCCGTTGGTTGGTGTAGGGAACAGCATGGGATTGAGCTCCTCAGCGCTCAGCTACATTGCTCAGGAAACGAAGATACGCACACGTCCACGAGTGTGAAACACACATGAAAATTTATCTCCTGGCAGTTATAGTAAATTAACACCCCCCTCACCCTCACCCTTACCCCACCCTCACCCCCGACAGATGTGCCTGTGCTCATTGCAGCTGCTCGCGCTCCATCTCTCCTCTCGTTCTCGCTTGCGCTCACGCTCTCCAACGGTCGAGTGTCCTCAATGTCACGGCTAATAGATAAAGAGCGGATTAGCCATCGCGACACGGAATCTGCGCGTGCTGGGAGGGGGGAGGGGAGTGTAATTACCGCGCCTAATGTAATTGAATTGTTTTTTAATTAGAAGCCGACGCTTTTCTCCCCTATAGACTACTTAAAGATGGAGTCCTGAGGATCAGCAGGCCGCCTCCTTATCTGTACACCCAGACCCCTTTTTTTCTTTTCCTTTCTCCTTTTTTTTTTTTTTTACACTTTTTTATAGTCAAAATAAAATACACTCACACGCATATATACTGTATATATACTGTGTGTTATATATTTAAATCTTGGCATTGAACTGCAAAATAATTGAGCTCACTTTGTATAATGTTATTAATAGGTAATATAAAAGATATAAAACTACAGTTATCTCATAATAGTAATAATTGCATGGCTAATTAAATCTTTTTTAAAAACATTTTAGCAGCAAATATTTTTGGAATAATGATCTAGAGACACAATTTTAGAGCCACTAGATTGATTATTTTATTTATTTATTATTATTATTATTATTATTATTATTGATGTATTTATTTTATTACACTGGTGGACATCACATCCACTATCGGAGGTTGTTTGTATGAATAATATCAAGTCAAATGCCAGGTTTAGTCTGATTAAAAAGAGCAAAATGTCAGAAATATCAATCAATCAATCGATCAATCAATCGATCAATCAATCACATGCTCTGGCAGACTAAAATCGCCAAATTGTTAGTATACATAATATGCCTAGGCTAGATTTTTTTTTTGTTTCTTTGTACTATGTGTACTAAAAGGTCTGTGAATTTAAAAAATATATGTTTTTACATTTATTGTTATTATATAAGCTACAGCCTGTACATTTAACTTTTCTAGGCAACAATAAGGATAAAAAAGACTGATTTTATATTTCATGATATTATATTTTACTATATTATTATTTTTATATCTATTTTAATATATTCATTATTATTTAAAAATAAATTATGTATTTATAATTGATATGTAATTGATCTGTAAAAAATTAACTATGTAATTACATATACTGATATGTAATTAAATCATCTAGCTCTATTTAAATAAAACACTAATCACTAGCTCTACCACATAGTGTTTGAATATTTTTAACCCAAACAGTCCAAACAACAGCGAAAATTTAACATAAAATTTACCTCAGATGCAAACAAAGAACAATGTTATGTTATGAGAAGCTGCTATGACGTAATGATACTTGGTGCTTGCAGCTAAACTGGGTAGCACCGTTAGGAGCCAAGAACTTTTAAACGGTGATTGATTTATTAGAGATTTACATATAGTATGTTTAAACCAAAAACACTTAATATTAGCTCTTGTTCTCATGTCCTAGTAGCTGTAAATGATCCGTCCCTCACCAGTCTCTCTCTTTCTCTCCCGGAGTTAAGCTAGAAAAAAAACATTCTAAAGAAATCTTCCAGCTTTGCATCTGTCTGACCCAAGGGCATAGTTTTGGGGTGTTTGTGGACTTTCCTTCAAAATCCCTCCAACTCAAACCCATACCTTGATGTTTTTTTAGGCTGCTCTACATTATCTTCAAGGTGAAGAAACCAAAACAGAATGTTCTGCATCCCAACTCCTGCAGCTGAACGGCATAAAATCATTCATTTTGTATAGCAGCACCAAATTTGTAATGCATCACTGTTGTGTGCAGAGGATGGGTCGGACACGCTTCTTCTTTGTCTTTCGGCTGTTCCCTTTCAGGGGTCACCGCAGCGAATCATCTGCCTCCATCCAACCCTATCTTCTGCATCCTCTTATCTCACACCAACTTCATGTCCTCTTTCATTACATTCATAAATCTCTGCTGAGGATGGGTTAAACACAACCAAGTTTAATTCTAGATTAAACTGATTCTAGAGACTCATGTACACCGCAAACATGTTACCATGTCAGCATTCTAGTTTCAATAGTTTAAATGATTCATTAACAGACACTGACTGCACAAGTTTTTGTTGTTATAGAAGTATAGCACCTTCTGACCAATCAGCTTTGAGAATTTCATAGCGAAGTGCAAGTCACTCGCTCTGGATAAGGGCGTCATCGTGTTTCCTTTACCGCTCAACAATACAGCTTCCCTGTGACCATTACATGCATGCACACACACACACACACTTCCAGTCCCTGGCTGCCGGTCCTCTCATTTCCGGCCATTCTCCAGTCATTTCCGATTCTATCCTGCAAAACAGGAAATGGAGCTCAGGTGTTCCGGTGTAGATCGGAGCGATGGCGAGGGGGGGAAAAGGCTGCAGCTGCTTTAAATGGTGGACGCGTCACATGGACACACGGCACACTCCTCTGCTTGAATTCCCTCAACACACACTCACTATGCCAGGAAAGTGTGTTTCCCCTTTAGATTATAAAAATTTACTTCTAGGTTAGAAATACCGGATCCAGGAAAAAAAGGAGTCGGAAATGTCATACAAGATGGAGGGTATCTTTTATTGCCATTTATCTAAAGGATTTTTTTTGTTGTAAAATATAAATACAAATGATAGCGCGTGTAAATTACAAAGTTTCGACACGTCTCCAAAAACAATAGACACACAAGTCGGAAAACAACTTACTCAAATCTTTGCCTCATTATGTACAACCTCGACTGTGTCCTGTTTCCTAACAAAGCTTTAATTAATAGTATTTTACACTTCACTTTTAATATTTACCTCCAAAAAAGCCATGTTTAAAATATCTTAATATTTTTTTTGCAATCATAAATAAAAGATAAAAACAAACGAAACAAAAGCAAAGCTCACAAAGCATTGACTAGCCTACAAAATGTCTGTCTGCTAGTTAGCTAGTTAAAGAATAAACAAAACAAACAAACAAAAAAAAAACTTAAACTGTGCTAAAATTGTCCTGGGACGGACAAGAAGAACAAACGAAGGAACTCCATCAAGAAGTGCACTAGTTTAAGTCACAAACTACCGCACACACAGCTGTACGCTAGTCTCCCGCACATTAGAGGTTAGAATTCAACTTCATATATATTTATATTTATATCTATATATAATCACAAATAAAATACAGCGACTGTATATTTATATTTATATATATATATATATATATGTATATTTTTATAAAACATCTCAAACAAAAGTTCTTCTCGGTGACTGAGTCCGTGTCTCGCCGTAGCCGGGAGAGTAATCCGCGTCCGAGATTCGTCCTCTTGCGCTATGTACACTTTCTACAAGTCTCTGATTTCATCCACCTCGCCTGGCGGGGAAACGTTCGTCTCCTGGTAGGAGCGTGTGCGTGCTTGCGTGCGAGCAAAATTGTTCGCGTTAGTGTCATGAGCGAGGCTCCCGGCGGTTGTCCAGGTACTCAAGCGAGGAACCGAGCAGCGCGGCGAGCTCGGCGCTGATCTCCACCAGGTCCAGGAGCTCCTTGCTGTCGGGCAGGAAGCCATCGAGTTCCTCGGGGCACGAGAAGAGCGGGCTGAGCGACACCTGCTTGTAGAACTCGGCCTCAGCAATCGTCACCACCTCGATGTGCGAGAAGGTGGAACGGAAGGCACGTGCCGACATCTTCAGGCGCTTCAGCACGTCGGAGAGCAGCAGCCAGTTTCTGGGCCTGAGCAGAGAGGAAAGGAAAAAAAAATTAATTAGGCACCGGGTGAAGACAGCTACGAGACTTTCTGTACTTCTCAACAAAACTTCACGAGCTAGAACGATATAACGAGAACCGTATGGAATGATAAACACAATGGTTGCGCTGTAGCAGTATAAAGTGGTGACTTTACAGCAAAAAAAAACGCAAGCTAGCTAGCTAGCTATACAACAAAAAGACCACACCAAAAATATGGACGATAATTGCAGAGAACATTAAACAGTATCAAACTTTTGGAAATTGTAATAAGTTAGCACTGATCACGTTAAGCTAGTTGAATGACGTGTATTTTAAGCGAATCATTTAAATTGTTAATACAGACACTATTAAGCTAAAAATGCGCTAATGATGTGTAGCTTTATTCTAGTCACTTATTAATTCATTTATTAATTTTTGTAGGAATACAGCAGGAAAAAACGAGTTAAAACAATTTGTCTTGCGTTCCCACCCCTATTCCAATCGACTCCAGTCCCCTGGTTTCTGTTTATTAGCAAAAACCTCAAATACACAAATATCGTAATGATAACTTCGGAGTTCTAAGTTGGCCAAAATTGTACTTGCCTTGAAAATATTTTACTTTTTATTTCATGTAAAAGTGACCAATGGGAAAGAAAAAACACCTTTAATAGCTGTAATAGCTATGAGGTAGCTAGCTGAACTCGTGCAACTTGTGGCGAGGCCATCTCAGGAGAACGTAAGCTAACAAAACTAAACAGTGCTAACTAATGAGAAGCCGGCGTCGCTGTAGTCAGGACTTTTTCCGGAATGTTCACAGCGATGGACAAGACAGGTGTGAGAGTTGCATCACCACCGCTTAAGAAAATGGACGCGGTTCGGGCGCGACAGGCAGGGGGGAGGGGCTGTACTGCGGGGGTTTGATGAACATGCGCGTGTTAGACGGGAGCGCTGCTGCGTTAAGAGCAGAAACTGCGATGCAGCGACGTTCTGCTCTCGAGCTGCTCGCGCTGGAGGAAAAGCTGGTGGGAGGATTCTGCTTTTTGGGGTTTTTTTTTCGTTTCTTCCTTAGCGAGAGTGTGTTTTCACTTCCGACGTCAAAACCAAGTTTATGCAGATGTTCTCTGTCTCTCTCTCTCTCTCACACACACACACACACGATTACGAAAGCAGCCTCAAATGCACAAAAGATGCTCGGCCTCTCGCTCGCCCCGAAATACAATAGGTTACAGACGCACAAAAAGCCGAGACAAAGCCTGTCTGATGTGAGCGCGCGCACACACATACGCACACACATACGCACGCACGGAGAGAGAGCGGTAACAGGCAGCGCTCGGTCGATGGCACTTGAGGCGGTGTGTGGGTCTCGCCGAGCGCCGGCAGGATGAATAGAGAGACAGAGAGAGAGGGAGAGACAGGGAGGGAGGAAATGCGAGGAGTGTGTGTGTGTGTGTGAATGTGTGTGTGGGGCAGAGCAGAGAGGCCCCGGAGGCACAAGAGAGCCATTAATACTGCATCAGCCGGCAGCGCACAGCGCTAGCGAGAGAGAGAGAGAGAGAGAAGGATGGAGATAGAACGGAGACGGGGGAGGGGAAGCGAAAATTACACAGAACGACGAGCGCAGCAGCTGAGAGCGAACGTGCGTGTGTGTGTGTGTGTGTGTCAGTAAAGCTGGGACGGAGACAGAGTGGGAGGTAATTAGCCGTGTCTGTTTAGCGGCACGTCGCTAGGATTCGAGCGTGCGGAGCCTCTCTGCCTGTCTGTCTCTTACACGTCTCGCTCTCTCTTTCTATCTGGCCACCTGTCTGTCTCTTTCAGTTCCGTCTACCCTTGTCTGTGGCTCGGCCTGTCTCTCTCTCTCTCCCTTTGCCGTCTGTCTCTTTCAGTTCTGTCTCTCTGTGTCTGTCTCTCTCTCACCCGTCTGTCTCACTCAGTCTGTCTCTCTTTCAGATTTCTCAACCTGCCTCTTTCAGTTCTGTCTACTCGTCTCTCTCTCTCTCTCTCTCTGCACGTATCTTTCAGTTCCATCTAGCAAGCTCTGTTTACCACCTTCTCAGTCTCCTTCACTCCAGGTGTCTCCCTCCTTGCCTGTCTCTTCGAGTCTCTCTCTTTCATACTCAGTCTTTCTTTTTCAGCCAGTCTCTCTGTCCCCTTGCCTCTCTAAATTTTGTTCTCTTTCTGTCTGCCTTTTGGGCTGTCTCTTTATTCACTTTTGTCCCTGTTTCAGTTCTGTATCTCTCTCCATCTCTCAGAGAGGCAGTTCTGTCTGTCTCTATCTCCTTCAGACATTTTCTCTACCTCTTTCCTTCCATCTTATCTATCCTCTTTCAGTCTCGCCTTCCTGTCTGTCTCTTTCAGTTCTTTTTCAGTTCACTCCTTCTCTCACCGAGCTCATCTCTTTCTCTGCTTGTCTGTCACTTCTGGGTTTTCTCTCTTTCGTTCCATTGCTCTTTCTGTATTTGTATTTCTGTTACTTTTTCAGTCCTCCTTGTGTATACGCTGCATCTCTCCTCTTTATTCTCTCCATCAGACTGTTTTTTTTAATCCCTTTCTAGATCTTTCTGGATCGCTGTCAGTTTGTTTCTTCGTCCTCCTCTCCCTGCCTCAGCCTGGTTCGCGTCGGTTTGTCCCTCCTTCGTAGGCCGCGTTGTTGAAAAATCCCCACTCTGTGGTGACGTTTACTGAACAGATTAACGAACCGGTCGAGTATTAGCATCTGATTGGCCAGGAATGTTTATGCTAACCGTAGCTAGTCATGAAGTTTGAAAACAATAACCTGTTAATAAGGTGTCAATTTGCATAGTTTTTTGCGTCCATTTTCTCGCTGTTTGTGGAAAAGATTTGACGTAATCTCCGCAAACTCATAGCTAGCTCATGTGCAACGCCTAGTTGCCTAGCAACAGTCTGGACTCTCGCAGTTCCTGATATCATACTGTGCTTAGCCTGACTTCTCATTTCCTAGCAACAGCATGGCGTTAAAAATTTCGTAAGCCCCGCCTCTACGCCAACGTGTTCCTAAACTTTTCAACAGTAAAACTAAATCTTTGGAGCACAATGCGATTTAAACACCAATCCAACACGCACACACACCCCCACACACATACACACACACACACACCCACACACATATACACACTCACCCTTGTGAGAGGGACACCTGGATGTTGTAGCAGGGCAGCAGCGGTCGGTCCGAGAACTCAAACTCAAACACGTCCCTCTGCTCCTCGTCCTCCTCGGGACCGGGAGGGTCGGCCAGGACGTCAAACGCTGCGGCGTCCTCGGCAGACTCTGGGACAGAGAGACACACGGAGAGAGAGACCATATCAGTCACGTTCCCGCGTACGGCGTGGTGCTTTGACTGCTTATCATTAGCGTGGATCGTATCCCGGATCCTGAATACCTCATGCATATGCAAATCCAGAAATACAGAGCGGCACATAAATATTTATACAAGTCCGGGTAGAGTCAGAGCTGGTGATGTATGCAGAAGAGGCGTGGCCTGTGTGCGTCACTCTACAGGTGTATGCGCGATTCATTCTCAGAACTAGGCGTGGCCTGTGTGTCTGTCAGCGTCGGACAGGTGGCGAAGAAGGCGTGGCCTGTATGCTGATTACTTCTAGTCAAAGTGGGCGTGGCCTGATAATCCTCAAATCCTTACTGAACTTAGAAAGTAGACTCGTTTTGGTTTTATTGCACTGACTTCGTCGCCATAAATGAGGTTTTATAGCATTTTATTGTATCGCCACCTGATCTCTCTCTCTCTCACACACACACACACAGAGTAAAAGACCTTGGCCTTGAATAGCTGCACCCATGTGACGTGAATAAAGCTGTGTGTGTGTGTGTGTGTGTGTGCGCGCGCGCGCGTGTGTGTGCGCGCGTGATAGGGCAGAGATACAAAGCATCATTTGTTTAGAGGGCTCTCAGTGTTATCAGCTGCTCCCTCCCCCACCCGCTCTCCGTGCCTCCCTCCCCCTCCCCCCTCCTCCCTCTCGCTCACAAACTTTATTACCGCTCCCTCTATCTCGCGCCGCTCCGAACTGAGAGAAGCTTCCCACCGACTTCCTTCATCTTGGCTCGCCCTTGATTAAAAAATAAGTGCACTTCAGAAGCGTTTCATCTCCTTGTGCGTACGCGGCGAGTTTTCTAGGTGGTGCTCCAGCGAGCGATAGATCTTCGTGCTCGATCCGCGCCGACGGCGTTTATTACCTGCTAAGCTTTTTAAAAGCATCCTAATAACTAATTCGTTTGGGTTCAGGTATGAATGCGTAGTTCGTATTAACGCTGCGTGGGCGGGGCAAATGACTCTCAGTCAAGCGCCGTGATTGGATGAAGGGGAAACTTGGGCAAGGTTTTCCCCACCCACTTTTCCCTGAATAAAAAAAAAAAGGGGGGGATAAGGAATTGTAATCGGTAAACATGGTAAACTCCGATGTGAACCTCATAACGATATATTGTTGCCAAACTCGCGAGCGATGACATCACAACAAGCACTGTTATCTGAAACAACGTCACGAGGTTAATGTTTTTGTTTGTTTCTTTTATTTGTGACGTCACCTCAAACACTGAAATGCTTTTGTTGTTTTTTTTTTTGTTTTTAATCCACTTCGCTGGAACTATGTAGAGTCGCCCACACGTGCGCCTCGTCTCACGTGACCGACCCATCAGGAAGCGATACGTCCTGTCGACTACGGAAAATATCCCCGGCACTCGCTCTTTTTTCACTGCTCTCTCTCTCCCTTTCTCTCTCTCTCACATGCAGGTGTTGTTGTCGTGAGAGCTTCCTGAACATTCCGCTCCACCGCTCTCTCCCAGAGGACGCCCCCCACTTCCTCTCTCCCTCCCTTCCTCTGTCCTTCACTCGCTCCCTCTCTTCCGCCCCTCTCTTTTTCTCTCTCTCTCTCTCTCTCTCTCTCTCTCGCGCGCGCGCGCACTCGCTTTTCCGGAGTCCTTCTCACGTCGCTCGCGCTACGCCGGCTCCTATTAACGCTGCCTTCCATTAAGCTGCACTGCACGATGTGAGTGTGTGTGTGTGTGTGTGTGTGTGTGTGTGTGAGAAGGCTCTTCACTCTTTCCAGTGCGTGTTGGCTTCAGCGCAAAGCCTCAAAGCGAGCGAGGGGAAAATCAGACCCCCCCCCACCCCCTTTTCTCTTTCACTCTCTCTCTCTCTCTCTCTCTCTGTTTTATAGTCAGGGTTTTTCCGAGGCGGCGCTTTAGCAGAGAGAGGCTCCCAAAAATAGCCGTCTCTCTCTCTCTCTCTGTCTCTGTCTGTCCGTCCATCTGTCTCAGTCTCTAACCATCACTGATCTCTAGTCTTTTTCACATCTTTTTTTTTTTTTATTCCAGGAATTCCCAAAAGTGCTCACGAGCTTTGTGCCCGTTTGTAACCAGCTAAGGAGCCGAAAAACAACCCTCTGAGAGAGACAGACAGGCAGACAGACAGAGAGTGAGAGAAACAGACAGACAGAGAGTGAGAGAGACAGACAGACAGAGAGTGAGAGAGACAGACAGACAGAGAGTGAGAGAGACAGACAGACAGAGAGTGAGAGAGACAGACAGACAGAGAGACAGACAGGCAGAGCGAGATGATGAAAGCAGACGCGCTTCTGTTTTCGCTTCCTGTCTCTCGGACAGATGAGGAAGGCTCAGACTTGCCCTTGGGCTGCGTCTGTCCCTCTCAGTGATTCTGCTCACGCCTGTGTGCATGTGTGTGTGTGTGTGTGTGCGTGTGTGTGTTCGAGAGAGAGAAAGAGAAGACAGACAGAGAGAGAGAGAGAGCGGATGAGAGAATCAGCACTCACC